>NW_026893117.1:62500-272500 GCF_033815535.1 Pezoporus flaviventris | reverse complement strand
AGATGCCCAGCACATGCTTTCCTTCCTGGCTCTTCGGCTCTGGGAGCAGAAGCCAGAAGTTCATGCACTAATCGCTGTGCTACTGGGCAGCTGAGAAGCAGCTTTGGAGAGGTTGCATTCAAATGTACTTTTAGGTATGAAACCGAGGAGTGACAGCAATAATGGTGACAGCATTGCAAAGCTGACTGTGTGCTGAAGATGCCCCGCACATGCTTTCCCTCCTGGCTCTTCGACTGTGCTATCAGACGACAACCGTTCGTGCTCTACTCACTGTGCTGCTGGGCAGCCGAGAGCAAGCTCCGAAGAGGGTGCATTCAAATGGACCTTTAGGTATGAAAGCGAGGAGCGACAGCAATGATGGTGACACCTTTGCAAAGCTGACTGCGTGCTGAAGATGCCCAGCACGTGCTTTCCCTCCTGGCTCTTCGGATCTGGGAACAGAAGCCAGACGTTCGTGCACTAATCGCTGTGCCACTGGGCAGCCGAGAACAAGCTTCAAGGAGGTTGCACTCAAATGGACTTTTAAGTATGAAACCGAGGAGCGACAGCAATGATGGTGACACCGTTGCAAAGCTGACTGTGTGCTGAAGATGCCCAGCACATGTTTTCCATCCTGGCTCTACGGCTCTAAGAGCAGAGGCCAGACGTTCATGCACTAATCACTGTGCCCCTGGGCAGCCAAGAAAAAGCTTTGGAGACGTTGCATTCAAATGGACTTTTACATATGAAACCGAGGAGCGACAGCAATGATGTTGACATCGTTGCTAAGCTGACTGTGTGCTGAAGATGCCCAGCACATGCTTTCCCTCCTGGCTCTTCGGCTCTGGGAGCAGAGGCCAGAAGTTCGTGCTCTAATCGCTGTGCTACTGGGCAGCTGAGAAGCAGCTTTGGAGAGGTTGCATTCAAATGTACTTTTAGGTATGAAACCGAGGAGTGACAGCAATAATGGTGACAGCATTGCAAAGCTGACTGTGTGCTGAAGATGCCCCGCACATGCTTTCCCTCCTGGCTCTTCGACTGTGCTATCAGACGACAACCGTTCGTGCTCTACTCACTGTGCTGCTGGGCAGCCGAGAGCAAGCTCCGAAGAGGGTGCATTCAAATGGACCTTTAGGTATGAAAGCGAGGAGCGACAGCAATGATGGTGACACCTTTGCAAAGCTGACTGCGTGCTGAAGATGCCCAGCACGTGCTTTCCCTCCTGGCTCTTCGGATCTGGGAACAGAAGCCAGACGTTCGTGCACTAATCGCTGTGCCACTGGGCAGCCGAGAACAAGCTTCAAGGAGGTTGCACTCAAATGGACTTTTAAGTATGAAACCGAGGAGCGACAGCAATGATGGTGACACCGTTGCAAAGCTGACTGTGTGCTGAAGATGCCCAGCACATATTTTCCATCCTGGCTCTACGGCTCTAAGAGCAGAGGCCAGACGTTCATGCACTAATCACTGTGCCCCTGGGCAGCCAAGAAAAAGCTTTGGAGACGTTGCATTCAAATGGACTTTTACATATGAAACCGAGGAGCGACAGCAATGATGTTGACATCGTTGCTAAGCTGACTGTGTGCTGAAGATGCCCAGCACATGCTTTCCCTCCTGGCTCTTCGGCTCTGGGAGCAGAGGCCAGAAGTTCGTGCTCTAATCGCTGTGCTACTTGGCAGCTCAGAGCAAGCTCCGTAGAGGTTGCATTCGAGTGGACTTTTAGGTATGAAACCGAGGAGCGACAGCAATGATGGTGACACCCTTTCAAAGCTATGCAGAAGATTCAGAGCTCCAGATTTCCCTCCTGGCTCTTCGATTGTGGGAGCAGACGGCAACCGTTCGTGCTCTACTCACTGTGCTGCTGGGCAGCCGAGAGCAAGCTCCGAAGAGATTGCATTCAAATGTGCTTTTAGGTATGAAACCGAGGAGTGACAGCAATAATGGTGACAGCATTGCAAAGCTGACTGTGTGCTGAAGATGCCCCGCACATGCTTTCCCTCCTGGCTCTTCGACTGTGGGTGCAGACAGCAACCCAAACCCTGACACTAACCCTAACCCTAAACCTAACCCTAACCAAACCCTAACCCTAACCCTAACCCTAACCATACCCCTAACCCTAACCCTAACCCTAACCCTAACCCTAACCCCTAACACGAACCCCTATCCCTAACCCTAACCCTAACCCTAACCCTAACCCTAACCCCTAACCCTAACCCCTAACCCTAACCCTAACCCTAACCCTAAGCTTTCACCAGCTTTCCCTCCTGGCTCTTCGACTCTGGGAGCAGCCGGCAACTGTTCGTGCTCTACTCACTGTGTAGCTGGGCAGGCGAGAGCAAGCTCCGAAGAGGGTGCATTCAAATGGACCTTTAGGTATGAAAGCGAGGAGCGACAGCAATGATGGTGACACCGTTGCAAAGCTGACTGTGTGCTGAAGATGCCCAGCGCATGCTTTCCCTCCTGGCTCTTCGGATCTGGGAGCAGAAGCCAGACGTTCGTGCACTAATCGTTCTGCCCCTGGGCAGCCGAGAACAAGCTTCGGAGAGGTTGCACTCAAATGGACTTTTAAGTATGAAACCGAGGAGCGACAGCAATGATGGTGACACCCTTGCAAAGCTAACTGTGTGCTGAAGATGCCCAGCACATGCTTTCCCTCCTGGCTCTTCGACTGTGGGAGCAGACGGCAACCGTTCGTGCTCTACTCACTCTGCTGCTGGGCAGCCGAGAGCGAGCTCCGAAGAGGGTGCATTCAAATGGACGTTTAGGTATGAAAGCGAGGAGCGACAGCAATGATGGTGACCCCGTTGCAAAGCTGCTTGTGTGCTGAAGAAGCAGAGCACTAGCTTTCCCTGCTGGTCCTTCTGCCGTGTGAGCAGATGCCACTGTTCATTCTGTGCTGACTGTGTTCCTGCGCAGCAGAGAGCAGGGTCTGGACTGATTCCATTCAAATGCTTTTCCTGTATGAAAGTGAGCACTGAAAGCAACGATGGAGGCACGAATGTAAAGGGGATTGTGTGCTGAACAGGTCCAGCACCCGCTTTCAATCCTTGCTCTTCTGCTGTGGGAGCAGAGGCCAAACGTTCGTGCTGTACTCATTGTGCTGCTGGGCAGCTGAGAGAGACCACCTGAGAATTTGGATTCAAATGGACTTTTAGGTATGAAACCGAGGAGAGACTGCGATGATGGTGACCCCGTTGCAAAGCTGCTTGTGTGCTGAAGAAGCAGAGCACTAGCTTTCCCTGCTGCTCCTTCTGCCGTGTGAGCAGATGCCACTGTTCATTCTGTGCTGACTGTGTTCCTGCGCAGCAGAGAGCAGGCTCTGGACTGATTCCATGCAAATGCTTTTCCTTTATGAAAGTGAGCAGTGAAAGCAACGATGGAGGCACCACTGTAAAGGGGATTGTGTGCTGAACAGGTCCAGCACCAGCTTTCAATCCTGGCTCTTCTGCTGTGGGAGCAGATGCCAAACGTTCGTGCTGTGCTCACTGTGCTGCTGGGCAGCTGAGAGAGACCACCTGAGAATTTGGATTCAAATGGACTTTTAGGTATGAAGCAGAGGAGAGACTGCAATGATGGTGACCCCGTTGCAAAGCTCCTTGTGTGCTGAAGAGACACAGCACTAGCTTTCCCTGCTGGTCCTTCTGCCGTGTGAGCAGATGCCACTGTTCATTCTGTGCTGTGTTGCTGCCAGCAGGGAGCAGGCTCTGGACTGATTCCATTCAAATGCTTTTCCTGTATGAGTGTTAGCAGTGTAAGCAACGATGGAGGCACCAATGTAAAGGTGATTGTGTGCTGAACAGGTCCAGCACCAGCTTTCAATCCTGGCTCTTCTGCTGTGGGAGCAGATGCCAAACGTTCGTGCTGTACTCACTGTGCTGCTGGGCAGCTGAGAGAGACCACCTGAGAATTTGGATTCAAATGGACTTTTAGGTATGAAACAGAGGAGAGACTGCAATGATGGTGACCCCGTTGCAAAGCTGCTTGTGTGCTGAGGAAGCTCAGCACTAGCTTTCCCTGCTGGTCCTTCTGCTGTGCGAGCAGAATCCACTGTTCATTCTGTGCTGACTGTGTTGCTGCGAAGCAGAGAGCAGGCTCTGGACTGATTCCATTCAAATGCTTTTCCTGTATGAAAGTGAGCAGTGAAAGCAACGATGGAGGCACCAATGTAAAGGGGATTGTGTGCTGAACAGGTCCAGCACCATCTTTCAATTTTGCTCTTCTGCTGTGGGAGCAGATGCCAAACGTTCGTGCTGTACTCACTGTGTTGCTGGGCAGCTGAGAGAGACCACCTGAGAATTTGGATTCAAATGGACTTTTAGGTATGAAACCGAGGAGAGACTGCAATGATGGTGACCCCGTTGCAAAGCTGCTTGTGTGCTGAAGAAGCAGAGCACTAGCTTTCCCTGCTGCTCCTTCTGCCATGTGAGCAGATGCCACTGTTCATTCTGTGCTGACTGTGTTCCTGCGCAGCAGAGAGCAGGCTCTGGACTGATTCCATTCAAATGCTTTTCCTGTATGAAAGTGAGCACTGAAAGCAACGATGGAGGCACGAATGTAAAGGGGATTGTGTGCTGAACAGGTCCAGCACCAGCTTTCAATCCTTGCTCTTCTGCTGTGGGAGCAGAGGCCAAACGTTCGTGCTGTACTCATTGTGCTGCTGGGCAGCTGAGAGAGACCACCTGAGAATTTGGATTCAAATGGACTTTTAGGTATGAAACCGAGGAGAGACTGCAATGATGGTGACCCCGTTGCAAAGCTCCTTGTGTGCTGAAGAGACACAGCACTAGCTTTCCCTGCTGGTCCTTCTGCCGTGTGAGCAGATGCCACTGTTCATTCTGTGCTGACTGTGTTGCTGCCAGCAGGGAGCAGGCTCTGGACTGATTCCATTCAAATGCTTTTCCTGTATGAAAGTGGGCAATGAAAGCAACGATGGAGGCACCAATGTAAAGGTGATTGTGTGCTGAACAGGTCCAGCACCAGCTTTCAATCCTTGCTCTTCTGCTGTGGGAGCAGATGCCAAACGTTCGTGCTGTTCTCACTGTGCTGCTGGGCAGCTGAGACCACCTGAGAATTTGGATTCAAATGGACTTTTAGGTATGAAACCGAGGAGAGACTGCAATGATGGTGACCCCGTTGCAAAGCTGCTTGTGTGCTGAAGAAGCCCAGCACTAGCTTTCCCTGCTGGTCCTTCTGCTGTGCGAGCAGAATCCACTGTTCGTTCTGTGCTGACTGTGTTTCTGCGCAGCAGAGAGCAGGCTCTGGACTGATTCCATTCAAATGCTTTTCCTGTATGAGTGTTAGCAGTGAAAGCAACGATGGAGGCACCAATGTAAAGGTGATTGTGTGCTGAACAGGTCCAGCACCAGCTTTCAATCCTGGCTCTTCTGCTGTGGGAGCAGATGCCAAACGTTCGTGCTGTACTCACTGTGCTGCTGGGCAGCTGAGACCACCTGAGAATTTGGATTCAAATGGACTTTTAGGTATGAAACAGAGGAGAGACTGCAATGATGGTGACCCCGTTGCAAAGCTGCTTGTGTGCTGAAGAAGCAGAGCACTAGCTTTCCCTGCTGCTCCTTCTGCCGTGTGAGCAGATGCCACTGTTCATTCTGTGCTGACTGTGTTCCTGCGCAGCAGAGAGCAGGCTCTGGACTGATTCCATTCAAATGCTTTTCCTGTATGAAAGTGAGCAGTGAAAGCAACGATGGAGGCACCAATGTAAAGGGGATTGTGTGCTGAACAGGTCCAGCACCAGCTTTCAATCCTGGCTCTTCTGCTGTGGGAGCAGATGCCAAACGTTCGTGCTGTACTCACTGTGCTGCTGGGCAGCTGAGAGAGACCACCTGAGAATTTGGATTCAAATGGACTTTTAGGTATGAAACCGAGGAGAGACTGCAATGATGGTGACCCCGTTGCAAAGCTTCTTGTGTGCTGAAGAGACACAGCACTAGCTTTCCCTGCTGGTCCTTCTGCCGTGTGAGCAGATGCCACTGTTCATTCTGTGCTGTGTTGCTGCATGCAGGGAGCAGGCTCTGGACTGATTCTATTCAAATGCTTTTCCTGTATGAGTGTTAGCAGTGAAAGCAACGATGGATGCACCAATGTAAAGGGGATTGTGTGCTGAACAGGTCCAGCACAGGCTTTCAATCCTGGCTCTTCTGCTGTGGGAGCAGATGCCAAACGTTCGTGCTGTACTCACTGTGCTGCTGGGCAGCTGAGAGAGACCACCTGAGAATTTGGATTCAAATGGACTTTTAGGTATGAAACCGAGGAGAGACTGCAATGATGGTGACCCCGTTGCAAAGCTCCTTGTGTGCTGAAGAGACACAGCACTAGCTTTCCCTGCTGGTCCTTCTGCCGTGTGAGCAGATGCCACTGTTCATTCTGTGCTGTGTTGCTGCCAGCAGGGAGCAGGCTCTGGACTGATTCTATTCAAATGCTTTTCCTGTATGAGTGTTAGCAGTGAAAGCAACGATGGAGGCACCAATGTAAAGGTGATGGTGTGCTGAACAGGTCCAGCATCAGCTTTCAATCCTTGCTCTTCTGCTGTGGGAGCAGATGCCAAACGTTCGTGCTGTACTCACTGTGCTGCTGGGCAGCTGAGAGACACCACCTGAGAATTTGGATTCAAATGGACTTTTAGGTATGAAACCGAATAGAGACTGCAATGATGGTGACCCCGTTGCAAAGCTGCTTGTGTGCTGAAGAAGCCCAGCACTAGCTTTCCCTGCTGGTCCTTCTGCTGTGCGAGCAGAATCCACTGTTCGTTCTGTGCTGACTGTGTTGCTGCGCAGCAGAGAGCAGGCTCTGGACTGATTCCATTCAAATGCTTTTCCTGTATGAAAGTGAGCAGTGAAAGCAACGATGGAGGCACCAATGTAAAGGGGATTGTGTGCTGAACAGGTCCAGCACCAGCTTTCAATCCTTGCTCTTCTGCTGTGGGAGCAGATGCCAAACGTTCGTGCTGTACTCACTGTGCTGCTGGGCAGCTGAGACCACCTGAGAATTTGGATTCAAATGGACTTTTAGGTATGAAACCGAGGAGAGACTGCAATGATGGTGACCCCGTTGCAAAGCTGCTTGTGTGCTGAAGAAGCAGAGCACTAGCTTTCCCTGCTGGTCCTTCTGCCGTGTGAGCAGATGCCACTGTTCATTCTGTGCTGACTGTGTTCCTGCGCAGCAGAGAGCAGGCTCTGGACTGATTCTATTCAAATGCTTTTCCTGTATGAAAGTGAGCAGTGAAAGCAACGATGGAGGCACCAATGTAAAGGGGATTGTGTGCTGAACAGGTCCAGCACCAGCTTTCAATCCTGGCTTTTCTGCTGTGGGAGCAGATGCCAAACGTTCGTGCTGTACTCACTGTGCTGCTGGGCAGCTGAGAGAGACCACCTGAGAATTTGGATTCAAATGGACTTTTAGGTATGAAACCGAGGAGAGACTGCAATGATGGTGACCCCGTTGCAAAGCTCCTTGTGTGCTGAAGAGACACAGCACTAGCTTTCCCTGCTGGTCCTTCTGCCGTGTGAGCAGATGCCACTGTTCATTCTGTGCTGACTGTGTTGCTGCCAGCAGGGTGCAGACTCTGGACTGATTCTATTCAAATGCTTTTCCTGTATGAGTGTTAGCAGTGAAAGCAACGATGGAGGCACCAATGTAAAGGTGATTGTGTGCTGAACAGGTCCAGCACCAGCTTTCAATCCTTGCTCTTCTGCTGTGGGAGCAGATGCCAAACGTTCGTGCTGTGCTCACTGTGCTGCTGGGCAGCTGAGAGAGACCACCTGAGAATTTGGATTCAAATGGACTTTTAGGTATGAAACCGAGGAGAGACTGCAATGATGGTGACCCCGTTGCAAAGCTCCTTGTGTGCTGAAGAGACACAGCACTAGCTTTCCCTGCTGGTCCTTCTGCCGTGTGAGCAGATGCCACTGTTCATTCTGTGCTGTGTTGCTGCCAGCAGGGAGCAGGCTCTGGACTGATTCTATTCAAATGCTTTTCCTGTATGAGTGTTAGCAGTGAAAGCAACGATGGAGGCACCAATGTAAAGGTGATGGTGTGCTGAACAGGTCCAGCACCAGCTTTCAATCCTTGCTCTTCTGCTGTGGGAGCAGATGCCAAACGTTCGTGCTGTACTCACTGTGCTGCTGGGCAGCTGAGAGAGACCACCTGAGAATTTGGATTCAAATGGACTTTTAGGTATGAAACCGAGGAGAGACTGCAATGATGGTGACCCCGTTGCAAAGCTGCTTGTGTGCTGAAGAAGCAGAGCAGTAGCTTTCCCTGCTGCTCCTTCTGCCGTGTGAGCAGATGCCACTGTTCATTCTGTGCTGACTGTGTTCCTGCGCAGCAGAGAGCAGGCTCTGGACTGATTCCATGCAAATGCTTTTCCTTTATGAAAGTGAGCAGTGAAAGCAACGATGGAGGCACCAGTGTAAAGGGGATTGTGTGCTGAACAGGTCCAGCACCAGCTTTCAATCCTGGCTCTTCTGCTGTGGGAGCAGATGCCAAACGTTCGTGCTGTGCTCACTGTGCTGCTGGGCAGCTGAGAGACACCACCTGAGAATTTGGATTCAAATGGACTTTTAGGTATGAAACCGAGGAGAGACTGCAATGATGGTGACCTCGTTGCAAAGCTCCTTGTGTGCTGAAGAGACACAGCACTAGCTTTCCCTGCTGGTCCTTCTGCCGTGTGAGCAGAATCCACTGTTCATTCTGTGCTGTGTTGCTGCGAAGCAGAGAGCAGGCTCTGGACTGATTCCATTCAAATGCTTTTCCTGTATGAAAGTGAGCAGTGAAAGCAACGATGGAGGCACCAATGTAAAGGTGATTGTGTGCTGAACAGGTCCAGCACCAGCTTTCAATCCTGGCTTTTCTGCTGTGGGAGCAGAGGCCAAACGTTCGTGCTGTACTCACTGTGCTGCTGGGCAGCTGAGAGAGACCACCTGAGAATTTGGATTCAAATGGACTTTTAGGTATGAAACCTAGGAGAGACTGCGATGATGGTGACCCCGTTGCAAAGCTCCTTGTGTGCTGAAGAGACACAGGACTAGCTTTCCCTGCTGGTCCTTCTGCCGTGTGAGCAGATGCCACTGTTCATTCTGTGCTGTGTTGCTGCCAGCAGGGAGCAGGCTCTGGACTGATTATTTAATGCTTTTCCTATATGAGTGTTAGCAGTGAAAGCAACGATGGAGGCACCAATGTAAAGGTGATTGTGTGCTGAACAGGTCCAGCACCAGCTTTCAATCCTTGCTCTTCTGCTGTGGGAGCAGATGCCAAACGTTCGTGCTGTTCTCACTGTGCTGCTGGGCAGCTGAGACCACCTGAGAATTTGGATTCAAATGGACTTTTAGGTATGAAACCGAGGAGAGACTGCAATGATGGTGACCCCGTTGCAAAGCTGCTTGTGTGCTGAAGAAGCCCAGCACTAGCTTTCCCTGCTGGTCCTTCTGCTGTGCGAGCAGAATCCACTGTTCGTTCTGTGCTGACTGTGTTGCTGCGCAGCTGAGAGCAGGCTCTGGACTGATTCCATTCAAATGATTTTCCTGTATGAAAGTGAGCAGTGAAAGCAACGATGGAGGCACCAATGTAAAGGGGATTGTGTGCTGAACAGGTCCAGCACCAGCTTTCAATCCTTGCTCTTCTGCTGTGGGAGCAGATGCCAAACGTTCGTGCTGTACTCACTGTGCTGCTGGGCAGCTGAGACCACCTGAGAATTTGGATTCAAATGGACTTTTAGGTATGAAACCGAGGAGAGACTGCAATGATGGTGACCCCGTTGCAAAGCTCCTTGTGTGCTGAAGAGACACAGCACTAGCTTTCCCTGCTGGTCCTTCTGCCGTGTGAGCAGATGCCACTGTTCATTCTGTGCTGTGTTGCTGCCAGCAGGGAGCAGGCTCTGGACTGATTCTATTCAAATGCTTTTCCTGTATGAGTGTTAGCAGTGAAAGCAACGATGGAGGCACCAATGTAAAGGTGATGGTGTGCTGAACAGGTCCAGCACCAGCTTTCAATCCTTGCTCTTCTGCTGTGGGAGCAGATGCCAAACGTTCGTGCTGTACTCACTGTGCTGCTGGGCAGCTGAGAGAGACCACCTGAGAATTTGGATTCAAATGGACTTTTAGGTATGAAACCGAGGAGAGACTGCAATGATGGTGACCCCGTTGCAAAGCTGCTTGTGTGCTGAAGAAGCAGAGCACTAGCTTTCCCTGCTGCTCCTTCTGCCGTGTGAGCAGATGCCACTGTTCATTCTGTGCTGACTGTGTTCCTGCGCAGCAGAGAGCAGGCTCTGGACTGATTCCATGCAAATGCTTTTCCTTTATGAAAGTGAGCAGTGAAAGCAACGATGGAGGCACCAGTGTAAAGGGGATTGTGTGCTGAACAGGTCCAGCACCAGCTTTCAATCCTGGCTCTTCTGCTGTGGGAGCAGATGCCAAACGTTCGTGCTGTGCTCACTGTGCTGCTGGGCAGCTGAGAGACACCACCTGAGAATTTGGATTCAAATGGACTTTTAGGTATGAAACCGAGGAGAGACTGCAATGATGGTGACCTCGTTGCAAAGCTCCTTGTGTGCTGAAGAGACACAGCACTAGCTTTCCCTGCTGGTCCTTCTGCCGTGTGAGCAGAATCCACTGTTCATTCTGTGCTGTGTTGCTGCGAAGCAGAGAGCAGGCTCTGGACTGATTCCATTCAAATGCTTTTCCTGTATGAAAGTGAGCAGTGAAAGCAACGATGGAGGCACCAATGTAAAGGTGATTGTGTGCTGAACAGGTCCAGCACCAGCTTTCAATCCTGGCTTTTCTGCTGTGGGAGCAGAGGCCAAACGTTCGTGCTGTACTCACTGTGCTGCTGGGCAGCTGAGAGAGACCACCTGAGAATTTGGATTCAAATGGACTTTTAGGTATGAAACCGAGGAGAGACTGCGATGATGGTGACCCCGTTGCAAAGCTCCTTGTGTGCTGAAGAGACACAGGACTAGCTTTCCCTGCTGGTCCTTCTGCCGTGTGAGCAGATGCCACTGTTCATTCTGTGCTGTGTTGCTGCCAGCAGGGAGCAGGCTCTGGACTGATTATTTAATGCTTTTCCTATATGAGTGTTAGCAGTGAAAGCAACGATGGAGGCACCAATGTAAAGGTGATTGTGTGCTGAACAGGTCCAGCACCAGCTTTCAATCCTTGCTCTTCTGCTGTGGGAGCAGATGCCAAAAGTTCGTGCTGTTCTCACTGTGCTGCTGGGCAGCTGAGACCACCTGAGAATTTGGATTCAAATGGACTTTTAGGTATGAAACCGAGGAGAGACTGCAATGATGGTGACCCCGTTGCAAAGCTGCTTGTGTGCTGAAGAAGCCCAGCACTAGCTTTCCCTGCTGGTCCTTCTGCTGTGCGAGCAGAATCCACTGTTCGTTCTGTGCTGACTGTGTTGCTGCGCAGCTGAGAGCAGGCTCTGGACTGATTCCATTCAAATGATTTTCCTGTATGAAAGTGAGCAGTGAAAGCAACGATGGAGGCACCAATGTAAAGGGGATTGTGTGCTGAACAGGTCCAGCACCAGCTTTCAATCCTTGCTCTTCTGCTGTGGGAGCAGATGCCAAACGTTCGTGCTGTACTCACTGTGCTGCTGGGCAGCTGAGAGAGACCACCTGAGAATTTGGATTCAAATGGACTTTTAGGTATGAAACCGAGGAGAGACTGCAATGATGGTGACCCCGTTGCAAAGCTCCTTGTGTGCTGAAGAGACACAGCACTAGCTTTCCCTGCTGGTCCTTCTGCCGTGTGAGCAGATGCCACTGTTCATTCTGTGCTGTGTTGCTGCCAGCAGGGTGCAGGCTCTGGACTGATTCTATTCAAATGCTTTTCCTGTATGAGTGTTAGCAGTGTAAGCAACGATGGAGGCACCAATGTAAAGGTGATTGTGTGCTGAACAGGTCCAGCACCAGCTTTCAATCCTGGCTCTTCTGCTGTGGGAGCAGATGCCAAACGTTCGTGCTGTACTCACTGTGCTGCTGGGCAGCTGAGACCACCTGAGAATTTGGATTGAAATGGACTTTTAGGTATGAAACCGAGGAGAGACTGCAATGATGGTGACCCCGTTGCAAAGCTGCTTGTGTGCTGAAGAATTTCAGCACTAGCTTTCCCTGCTGGTCCTTCTGCTGTGCGAGCAGAATCCACTGTTCATTCTGTGCTGACTGTGTTTCTGCGCAGCAGAGAGCAGGCTCTGGACTGATTCCATTCAAATGCTTTTCCTGTATGAGTGTTAGCAGTGAAAGCAACGATGGAGGCACCAATGTAAAGGTGATTGTGTGCTGAACAGGTCCAGCACCAGCTTTCAATCCTGGCTCTTCTGCTGTGGGAGCAGATGCCAAACGTTCGTGCTGTACTCACTGTGCTGCTGGGCAGCTGAGACCACCTGAGAATTTGGATTCAAATGGACTTTTAGGTATGAAACAGAGGAGAGACTGCAATGATGGTGACCCCGTTGCAAAGCTGCTTGTGTGCTGAAGAAGCAGAGCACTAGCTTTCCCTGCTGCTCCTTCTGCCGTGTGAGCAGATGCCACTGTTCATTCTGTGCTGACTGTGTTCCTGCGCAGCAGAGAGCAGGCTCTGGACTGATTCCATTCAAATGCTTTTCCTGTATGAAAGTGAGCAGTGAAAGCAACGATGGAGGCACCAATGTAAAGGGGATTGTGTGCTGAACAGGTCCAGCACCAGCTTTCAATCCTGGCTCTTCTGCTGTGGGAGCAGATGCCAAACGTTCGTGCTGTACTCACTGTGCTGCTGGGCAGCTGAGAGAGACCACCTGAGAATTTGGATTCAAATGGACTTTTAGGTATGAAACCGAGGAGAGACTGCAATGATGGTGACCCCGTTGCAAAGCTTCTTGTGTGCTGAAGAGACACAGCACTAGCTTTCCCTGCTGGTCCTTCTGCCGTGTGAGCAGATGCCACTGTTCATTCTGTGCTGTGTTGCTGCATGCAGGGAGCAGGCTCTGGACTGATTCTATTCAAATGCTTTTCCTGTATGAGTGTTAGCAGTGAAAGCAACGATGGAGGCACCAATGTAAAGGGGATTGTGTGCTGAACAGGTCCAGCACAGGCTTTCAATCCTTGCTCTTCTGCTGTGGGAGCAGATGCCAAACGTTCGTGCTGTACTCACTGTGCTGCTGGGCAGCTGAGAGAGACCACCTGAGAATTTGGATTCAAATGGACTTTTAGGTATGAAACCGAGGAGAGACTGCAATGATGGTGACCCCGTTGCAAAGCTCCTTGTGTGCTGAAGAGACACAGCACTAGCTTTCCCTGCTGGTCCTTCTGCCGTGTGAGCAGATGCCACTGTTCATTCTGTGCTGTGTTGCTGCCAGCAGGGAGCAGGCTCTGGACTGATTCTATTCAAATGCTTTTCCTGTATGAGTGTTAGCAGTGAAAGCAACGATGGAGGCACCAATGTAAAGGTGATGGTGTGCTGAACAGGTCCAGCATCAGCTTTCAATCCTTGCTCTTCTGCTGTGGGAGCAGATGCCAAACGTTCGTGCTGTACTCACTGTGCTGCTGGGCAGCTGAGAGACACCACCTGAGAATTTGGATTCAAATGGACTTTTAGGTATGAAACCGAATAGAGACTGCAATGATGGTGACCCCGTTGCAAAGCTGCTTGTGTGCTGAAGAAGCCCAGCACTAGCTTTCCCTGCTGGTCCTTCTGCTGTGCGAGCAGAATCCACTGTTCGTTCTGTACTGACTGTGTTGCTGCGCAGCAGAGAGCAGGCTCTGGACTGACTCCATTCAAATGCTTTTCCTGTATGAAAGTGAGCAGTGAAAGCAACGATGGAGGCACCAATGTAAAGGGGATTGTGTGCTGAACAGGTCCAGCACCAGCTTTCAATCCTGGCTTTTCTGCTGTGGGAGCAGATGCCAAACGTTCGTGCTGTGCTCACTGTGCTGCTGGGCAGCTGAGAGAGACCACCTGAGAATTTGGATTCAAATGGACTTTTAGGTATGAAACCGAGGAGAGACTGCAATGATGGTGACCCCGTTGCAAAGCTCCTTGTGTGCTGAAGAGACACAGCACTAGCTTTCCCTGCTGGTCCTTCTGCCGTGTGAGCAGATGCCACTGTTCATTCTGTGCTGTGTTGCTGCCAGCAGGGAGCAGGCTCTGGACTGATTCTATTCAAATGCTTTTCCTGTATGAGTGTTAGCAGTGAAAGCAACGATGGAGGCACCAATGTAAAGGTGATGGTGTGCTGAACAGGTCCAGCACCAGCTTTCAATCCTTGCTCTTCTGCTGTGGGAGCAGATGCCAAACGTTCGTGCTGTACTCACTGTGCTGCTGGGCAGCTGAGAGAGACCACCTGAGAATTTGGATTGAAATGGACTTTTAGGTATGAAACCGAGGAGAGACTGCAATGATGGTGACCCCGTTGCAAAGCTGCTTGTGTGCTGAAGAAGCAGAGCACTAGCTTTCCCTGCTGGTCCTTCTGCCGTGTGAGCAGATGCCACTGTTCATTCTGTGCTGACTGTGTTCCTGCGCAGCAGAGAGCAGGCTCTGGACTGATTCCATGCAAATGCTTTTCCTGTATGAAAGTGAGCAGTGAAAGCAACGATGGAGGCACCAGTGTAAAGGGGATTGTGTGCTGAACAGGTCCAGCACCAGCTTTCAATCCTGGCTCTTCTGCTGTGGGAGCAGATGCCAAACGTTCGTGCTGTGCTCACTGTGCTGCTGGGCTGCTGAGACCACCTGAGAGTTTGGATTCAAATGGACTTTTAGGTATGAAACAGAGGAGAGACTGCAATGATGGTGACCCCGTTGCAAAGCTGCTTGTGTGCTGAAGAAGCTCAGCACTAGCTTTCCCTGCTGGTCCTTCTGCTGTGCGAGCAGAATCCACTGTTCATTCTGTGCTGTGTTGCTGCGAAGCAGAGAGCAGGCTCTGGACTGATTCCATTCAAATGATTTTCCTGTATGAAAGTGAGCAGTGAAAGCAACGATGGAGGCACAAATGTAAAGGGGATTGTGTGCTGAACAGGTCCAGCACCAGCTTTCAATCCTGGCTCTTCTGCTGTGGGAGCAGAGGCCAAACGTTCGTGCTATACTCACTGTGCTGCTGGGCAGCTGAGAGAGACCACCTGAGAATTTGGATTCAAATGGACTTTTAGGTATGAAACCGAGGAGAGACTGCAATGATGGTGACCCCGTTGCAAAGCTCCTTGTGTGCTGAAGAGACACAGCACTAGCTTTCCCTGCTGGTCCTTCTGCCGTGTGAGCAGATGCCACTGTTCATTCTGTGCTGTGTTGCTGCCAGCAGGGAGCAGGCTCTGGACTGATTATTTAATGCTTTTCCTGTATGAGTGTTAGCAGTGAAAGCAACGATGGAGGCACCAATGTAAAGGTGATTGTGTGCTGAACAGGTCCAGCACCAGCTTTCAATCCTGGCTCTTCTGCTGTGGGAGCAGATGCCAAAAGTTCGTGCTGTGCTCACTGTGCTGCTGGGCAGCTGAGACCACCTGAGAATTTGGATTCAAATGGACTTTTAGGTATGAAACCGAGGAGAGACTGCAATGATGGTGACCCCGTTGCAAAGCTGCTTGTGTGCTGAAGAAGCCCAGCACTAGCTTTCCCTGCTGGTCCTTCTGCTGTGCGAGCAGAATCCACTGTTCGTTCTGTGCTGACTGTGTTGCTGCGCAGCTGAGAGCAGGCTCTGGACTGATTCCATTCAAATGATTTTCCTGTATGAAAGTGAGCAGTGAAAGCAACGATGGAGGCACCAATGTAAAGGGGATTGTGTGCTGAACAGGTCCAGCACCAGCTTTCAATCCTGGCTCTTCTGCTGTGGGAGCAGATGCCAAACGTTCGTGCTGTACTCACTGTGCTGCTGGGCAGCTGAGACCACCTGAGAATTTGGATTCAAATGGACTTTTAGGTATGAAACCGAGGAGAGACTGAAATGATGGTGACCCCGTTGCAAAGCTCCTTGTGTGCTGAAGAGACACAGCACTAGCTTTCCCTGCTGGTCCTTCTGCCGTGTGAGCAGATGCCACTGTTCATTCTGTGCTGTGTTGCTGCCAGCAGGGAGCAGGCTCTGGACTGATTCTATTCAAATGCTTTTCCTGTATGAGTGTTAGCAGTGAAAGCAACGATGGAGGCACCAATGTAAAGGTGATGGTGTGCTGAACAGGTCCAGCACCAGCTTTCAATCCTTGCTCTTCTGCTGTGGGAGCAGATGCCAAACGTTCGTGCTGTACTCACTGTGCTGCTGGGCAGCTGAGAGAGACCACCTGAGAATTTGGATTGAAATGGACTTTTAGGTATGAAACCGAGGAGAGACTGCAATGATGGTGACCCCGTTGCAAAGCTGCTTGTGTGCTGAAGAAGCAGAGCACTAGCTTTCCCTGCTGGTCCTTCTGCCATGTGAGCAGATGCCACTGTTCATTCTGTGCTGACTGTGTTCCTGCGCAGCAGAGAGCAGGCTCTGGACTGATTCCATGCAAATGCTTTTCCTGTATGAAAGTGAGCAGTGAAAGCAACGATGGAGGCACCAGTGTAAAGGGGATTGTGTGCTGAACAGGTCCAGCACCAGCTTTCAATCCTGGCTCTTCTGCTGTGGGAGCAGATGCCAAACGTTCGTGCTGTGCTCACTGTGCTGCTGGGCTGCTGAGACCACCTGAGAATTTGGATTCAAATGGACTTTTAGGTATGAAACAGAGGAGAGACTGCAATGATGGTGACCCCGTTGCAAAGCTGCTTGTGTGCTGAAGAAGCTCAGCACTAGCTTTCCCTGCTGGTCCTTCTGCTGTGCGAGCAGAATCCACTGTTCATTCTGTGCTGTGTTGCTGCGAAGCAGAGAGCAGGCTCTGGACTGATTCCATTCAAATGCTTTTCCTGTATGAGTGTTAGCAGTGAAAGCAACGATGGAGGCACAAATGTAAAGGGGATTGTGTGCTGAACAGGTCCAGCACCAGCTTTCAATCCTGGCTCTTCTGCTGTGGGAGCAGAGGCCAAACGTTCGTGCTATACTCACTGTGCTGCTGGGCAGCTGAGAGAGACCACCTGAGAATTTGGATTCAAATGGACTTTTAGGTATGAAACCGAGGAGAGACTGCAATGATGGTGACCCCGTTGCAAAGCTCCTTGTGTGCTGAAGAGACACAGCACTAGCTTTCCCTGCTGGTCCTTCTGCCGTGTGAGCAGATGCCACTGTTCATTCTGGGCTGTGTTGCTGCCAGCAGGGAGCAGGCTCTGGACTGATTATTTAATGCTTTTCCTGTATGAGTGTTAGCAGTGAAAGCAACGATGGAGGCACCAATGTAAAGGTGATTGTGTGCTGAACAGGTCCAGCACCAGCTTTCAATCCTGGCTCTTCTGCTGTGGGAGCAGATGCCAAAAGTTCGTGCTGTGCTCACTGTGCTGCTGGGCAGCTGAGACCACCTGAGAATTTGGATTCAAATGGACTTTTAGGTATGAAACCGAGGAGAGACTGCAATGATGGTGACCCCGTTGCAAAGCTGCTTGTGTGCTGAAGAAGCCCAGCACTAGCTTTCCCTGCTGGTCCTTCTGCTGTGCGAGCAGAATCCACTGTTCGTTCTGTGCTGACTGTGTTGCTGCGCAGCTGAGAGCAGGCTCTGGACTGATTCCATTCAAATGATTTTCCTGTATGAAAGTGAGCAGTGAAAGCAACGATGGAGGCACCAATGTAAAGGGGATTGTGTGCTGAACAGGTCCAGCACCAGCTTTCAATCCTGGCTCTTCTGCTGTGGGAGCAGATGCCAAACGTTCGTGCTGTACTCACTGTGCTGCTGGGCAGCTGAGACCACCTGAGAATTTGGATTCAAATGGACTTTTAGGTATGAAACCGAGGAGAGACTGCAATGATGGTGACCCCGTTGCAAAGCTCCTTGTGTGCTGAAGAGACACAGCACTAGCTTTCCCTGCTGGTCCTTCTGCCGTGTGAGCAGATGCCACTGTTCATTTTGTGCTGTGTTGCTGCCAGCAGGGAGCAGGCTCTGGACTGATTATTTAATGCTTTTCCTGTATGAGTGTTAGCAGTGAAAGCAACGATGGAGGCACCAATGTAAAGGTGATTGTGTGCTGAACAGGTCCAGCACCAGCTTTCAATCCTGGCTCTTCTGCTGTGGGAGCAGATGCCAAAAGTTCGTGCTGTGCTCACTGTGCTGCTGGGCAGCTGAGACCACCTGAGAATTTGGATTCAAATGGACTTTTAGGTATGAAACCGAGGAGAGACTGCAATGATGGTGACCCCGTTGCAAAGCTGCTTGTGTGCTGAAGAAGCCCAGCACTAGCTTTCCCTGCTGGTCCTTCTGCTGTGCGAGCAGAATCCACTGTTCGTTCTGTGCTGACTGTGTTGCTGCGCAGCTGAGAGCAGGCTCTGGACTGATTCCATTCAAATGATTTTCCTGTATGAAAGTGAGCAGTGAAAGCAACGATGGAGGCACCAATGTAAAGGGGATTGTGTGCTGAACAGGTCCAGCACCAGCTTTCAATCCTGGCTCTTCTGCTGTGGGAGCAGATGCCAAACGTTCGTGCTGTACTCACTGTGCTGCTGGGCAGCTGAGACCACCTGAGAATTTGGATTCAAATGGACTTTTAGGTATGAAACCGAGGAGAGACTGCAATGTTGGTGACCCCGTTGCAAAGCTCCTTGTGTGCTGAAGAAGCCCAGCTTTCCCTGCTGGTCCTTCAGCTGCGCGAGCAGAATCCACTGTTCATTCTGTGCTGACTGTGTTGCTGCGCAGCAGAGAGCAGGCTCTGGACTGATTCCATTCAAATGCTTTTCCTGTATGAAAGTGAGCACTGAAAGCAACGATGGAGGCACCAATGTAAAGGGGATTGTGTGCTGAACAGGTCCAGCACCAGCTTTCAATCCTTGCTCTTCTGCTGTGGGAGCAGAGGCCAAACGTTCGTGCTGTGCTCACTGTGCTGCTGGGCAGCTGAGAGAGACCACCTGAGAATTTGGATTCAAATGGACTTTTAGGTATGAAACCGAGGAGAGACTGCAATGATGGTGACCCCGTTGCAAAGCTGCTTGTGTGCTGAAGAAGCCCAGCACTAGCTTTCCCTGCTGGTCCTTCTGCCGTGTGAGCAGATGCCACTGTTCATTCTGTGCTGACTGTGTTGCTGCGCAGCAGAGAGCAGGCTCTGGACTGATTCCATTCAAATGCTTTTCCTGTATGAAAGTGAGCAGTGAAAGCAACGATGGAGGCAGCAATGTAAAGGTGATTGTGTGCTGAACAGGTCCAGCACCAGCTTTCAATCCTGGCTCTTCTGCTGTGGGAGCAGATGCCAAACGTTCGTGCTGTGCTCACTGTGCTGCTGGGCAGCTGAGAGAGACCACCTGAGAATTTGGATTCAAATGGACTTTTAGGTATGAAACCGAGGAGAGACTGCAATGATGGTGACCCCGTTGCAAAGCTCCTTGTGTGCTGAAGAGACACAGCACTAGCTTTCCCTGCTGGTCCTTCTGCCGTGTGAGCAGATGCCACTGTTCATTCTGTGCTGTGTTGCTGCATGCAGGGAGCAGGCTCTGGACTGATTCTATTCAAATGCTTTTCCTGTATGAGTGTTAGCAGTGAAAGCAACGATGGAGGCACCAATGTAAAGGTGATGGTGTGCTGAACAGGTCCAGCACCAGCTTTCAATCCTTGCTCTTCTGCTGTGGGAGCAGATGCCAAACGTTCGTGCTGTACTCACTGTGCTGCTGGGCAGCTGAGAGAGACCACCTGAGAATTTGGATTCAAATGGACTTTTAGGTATGAAACCGAGGAGAGACTGCAATGATGGTGACCCCGTTGCAAAGCTGCTTGTGTGCTGAAGAAGCAGAGCACTAGCTTTCCCTGCTGCTCCTTCTGCCGTGTGAGCAGATGCCACTGTTCATTCTGTGCTGACTGTGTTCCTGCGCAGCAGAGAGCAGGCTCTGGACTGATTCCATGCAAATGCTTTTCCTTTATGAAAGTGAGCAGTGAAAGCAACGATGGAGGCACCAGTGTAAAGGGGATTGTGTGCTGAACAGGTCCAGCACCAGCTTTCAATCCTTGCTCTTCTGCTGTGGGAGCAGATGCCAAACGTTCGTGCTGTGCTCACTGTGCTGCTGGGCAGCTGAGAGACACCACCTGAGAATTTGGATTCAAATGGACTTTTAGGTATGAAACCGAGGAGAGACTGAAATGATGGTGACCCCGTTGCAAAGCTGCTTGTGTGCTGAAGAAGCAGAGAACTAGCTTTCCCTGCTGGTCCTTCTGCCGTGTGAGCAGATGCCACTGTTCATTCTGTGCTGACTGTGTTGCTGCGCAGCAGAGAGCAGGCTCTGGACTGATTCCATTCAAATGCTTTTCCTGTATGAAAGTGAGCAGTGAAAGCAACGATGGAGGCACCAATGTAAAGGGGATTGTGTGCTGAACAGGTCCAGCACCAGCTTTCAATCCTGGCTCTTCTGCTGTGGGAGCAGATGCCAAACGTTCGTGCTGTGCTCACTGTGCTGCTGGGCAGCTGAGAGACACCACCTGAGAATTTGGATTCAAATGGACTTTTAGGTATGAAACCGAGGAGAGACTGCAATGATGGTGACCCCGTTGCAAAGCTCCTTGTGTGCTGAAGAGACACAGCACTAGCTTTCCCTGCTGGTCCTTCTGCCGTGTGAGCAGATGCCACTGTTCATTCTGTGCTGTGTTGCTGCCAGCAGGGAGCAGGCTCTGGACTGATTCTATTCAAATGCTTTTCCTGTATTAGTGTTAGCAGTGAAAGCAACGATGGAGGCACCAATGTAAAGGGGATTGTGTGCTGAACAGGTCCAGCACCAGCTTTCAATCCTTGCTCTTCTGCTGTGGGAGCAGAGGCCAAACGTTCGTGCTGTGCTCACTGTGCTGCTGGGCAGCTGAGAGAGACCACCTGAGAATTTGGATTCAAATGGACTTTTAGGTATGAAACCAAGGAGAGACTGCAATGATGGTGACCCCGTTGCAAAGCTGTTGTGTGCTGAAGAAGCAGAGCACTAGCTTTCCCTGCTGGTCCTTCTGCCGTGTGAGCAGATGCCACTGTTCATTCTGTGCTGACTGTGTTGCTGCGCAGCAGAGAGCAGGCTCTGGACTGATTCCATTCAAATGCTTTTCCTGTATGAAAGTGAGAAGTGAAAGCAACGATGGAGGCACCAATGTAAAGGGGATTGTGTGCTGAACAGGTCCAGCACCAGCTTTCAATCCTGGCTCTTCTGCTGTGGGAGCAGATGCCAAACGTTCGTGCTGTACTCACTCTGCTGCTGGGCAGCTGAGAGAGACCACCTGAGAATTTGGATTCAAATGGACTTTTAGGTATGAAACCGAGGAGAGACTGCAATGTTGGTGACCCCGTTGCAAAGCTCCTTGTGTGCTGAAGAGGCACAGCACTAGCTTTCCCTGCTGGTCCTTCTGCCGTGTGAGCAGATGCCACTGTTCATTCTGTGCTGTGTTGCTGCATGCAGGGAGCAGGCTCTGGACTGATTCTATTCTAATGCTTTTCCTGTATGAGTGTTAGCAGTGAAAGCAACGATGGAGGCACCAATGTAAAGGGGATTGTGTGCTGAACAGGTCCAGCACCAGCTTTCAATCCTTGCTCTTCTGCTGTGGGAGCAGAGGCCAAACGTTCGTGCTGTACTCACTGTGCTGCTGGGCAGCTGAGAGAGACCACCTGAGAATTTGGATTCAAATGGACTTTTAGGTATGAAACCGAGGAGAGACTGCAATGATGGTGACCCCGTTGCAAAAATGCTTGTGTGCTGAAGAAGCCCAGCTTTCCCTGCTGGTCCTTCTGCTGTGCGAGCAGAATCCACTGTTCATTCTGTGCTGTGCTGTGTTGCTGCGCAGCAGAGAGCAGGCTCTGGACTGATTCCATTCAAATGCTTTTCCTGTATGAAAGTGAGCAGTGAAAGCAACGATGGAGGCACCAATGTAAAGGTGATTGTGTGCTGAACAGGTCCAGCACCAGCTTTCAATCCTGGCTCTTCTGCTGTGGGAGCAGATGCCAAACGTTCGTGCTGTGCTCACTGTGCTGCTGGGCAGCTGAGAGACACCACCTGAGAATTTGGATTCAAATGGACTTTTAGGTATGAAACCGAGGAGAGACTGCAATGATGGTGACCCCGTTGCAAAGCTCCTTGTGTGCTGAAGAGACACAGCACTAGCTTTCCCTGCTGGTCCTTCTGCCGTGTGAGCAGATGCCACTGTTCATTCTGTGCTGTGTTGCTGCCAGCAGGGAGCAGGGTCTGGACTGATTCTATTCAAATGCTTTTCCTGTATGAGTGTTAGCAGTGAAAGCAACGATGGAGGCACCAATGTAAAGGTGATTGTGTGCTGAACAGGTCCAGCACCAGCTTTCAATCCTGGCTCTTCTGCTGTGGGAGCAGATGCCAAACGTTCGTGCTGTACTCACTGTGCTGCTGGGCAGCTGAGAGAGACCACCTGAGAATTTGGATTCAAATGGACTTTTAGGTATGAAACCGAGGAGAGACTGCAATGATGGTGACCCCGTTGCAAAGCTGCTTGTGTGCTGAAGAAGCCCAGCTTTCCCTGCTGGTCCTTCTGCTGTGCGAGCAGAATCCACTGTTCATTCTGTGCTGACTGTGTTGCTGCGCAGCAGAGAGCAGGCTCTGGACTGATTCCATTCAAATGCTTTTCCTGTATGAGTGTTAGCAGTGAAAGCAACGATGGAGGCACCAATGTAAAGGTGATTGTGTGCTGAACAGGTCCAGCACCAGCTTTCAATCCTTGCTCTTCTGCTGTGGGAGCAGATGCCAAACGTTCGTGCTGTACTAACTGTGCTGCTGGGCAGCTGAGAGAGACCACCTGAGAATTTGGATTCAAATGGACTTTTAGGTATGAAACAGAGGAGAGACTGCAATGATGGTGACTCCGTTGCAAAAATGCTTGTGTGCTGAAGAAGCCCAGCACTAGCTTTCCCTGCTGGTCCTTCTGCTGTGCGAGCATTATCCACTGTTCATTCTGTGCTGACTGTGTTGCTGCGCAGCAGAGAGCAGGCTCTGGACTGATTCCATTCAAATGCTTTTCCTGTATGAAAGTGAGCAGTGAAAGCAACGGTGGAGGCACCAATGTAAAGGTGATTGTGTGCTGAACAGGTCCAGCACCAGCTTTCAATCCTGGCTCTTCTGCTGTGGGAGCAGAGGCCAAACGTTCGTGCTGTACTCACTGTGCTGCTGGGCAGCTGAGACCACCTGAGAATTTGGATTCAAATGGACTTTTAGGTATGAAACCGAGGAGAGACTGCAATGATGGTGACCCCGTTGCAAAGCTGCTTGTGTGCTGAAGAAGCTCAGCACTAGCTTTCCCTGCTGGTCCTTCTGCTGTGCTAGCAGAATCCACTGTTCAGTCTGTGCTGTGTTGCTGCATGCAGGGAGCAGGCTCTGGACTGATTCTAATCAAATGCTTTTCCTTTATGAAAGTGAGCAGTGAAAGCAACGATGGAGGCACCAATGTAAAGGTGATTGTGTGCTGAACAGGTCCAGCACCAGCTTTCAATCCTGGCTCTTCTGCTGTGGGAGCAGATGCCAAACGTTCGTGCTGTACTCACTGTGCTGCTCTGCAGCTGAGACCACCTGAGAATTTGGATTCAAATGGACTTTTAGGTATGAAACAGAGGAGAGACTGCAATGATGGTGACCCCGTTGCAAAGCTGCTTGTGTGCTGAAGAAGCAGAGCACTAGCTTTCCCTGCTGGTCCTTCTGCCGTGTGAGCAGATGCCACTGTTCATTCTGTGCTGACTGTGTTGCTGCGCAGCAGAGAGCAGGCTCTGGACTGATTCCATTCAAATGCTTTTCCTGTATGAAAGTGAGCAGTGAAAGCAACGATGGAGGCACCAATGTAAAGGGGATTGTGTGCTGAACAGGTCCAGCACCAGCTTTCAATCCTGGCTCTTCTGCTGTGGGAGCAGATGCCAAACGTTCGTGCTGTGCTCACTGTGCTGCTGGGCAGCTGAGAGAGACCACCTGAGAATTTGGATTCAAATGGACTTTTAGGTATGAAACCGAGGAGAGACTGCAATGATGGTGACCCCGTTGCAAAGCTCCTTGTGTGCTGAAGAGACACAGCACTAGCTTTCCCTGCTGGTCCTTCTGCCGTGTGAGCAGATGCCCCTGTTCATTCTGTGCTGTGTTGCTGCCAGCAGGGAGCAGGCTCTGGACTGATTCTATTCAAATGCTTTTCCTGTATGAGTGTTAGCAGTGAAAGCAACGATGGAGGCACCAATGTAAAGGGGATTGTGTGCTGAACAGGTCCAGCACCAGCTTTCAATCCTTGCTCTTCTGCTGTGGGAGCAGAGGCCAAACGTTCGTGCTGTGCTCACTGTGCTGCTGGGCAGCTGAGAGAGACCACCTGAGAATTTGGATTCAAATGGACTTTTAGGTATGAAACCGAGGAGAGACTGCAATGATGGTGACCCCGTTGCAAAGCTGCTTGTGTGCTGAAGAAGCAGAGCACTAGCTTTCCCTGCTGGTCCTTCTGCCGTATGAGCAGATGCCACTCTTCATTCTGTGCTGACTGTGTTGCTGCGCAGCAGAGAGCAGGCTCTGGACTGATTCCATTCAAATGCTTTTCCTGTATGAAAGTGAGAAGTAAAGCAACGATGGAGGCACCAATGTAAAGGGGATTGTGTGCTGAACAGGTCCAGCACCAGCTTTCAATCCTGGCTCTTCTGCTGTGGGAGCAGATGCCAAACGTTCGTGCTGTACTCACTGTGCTGCTGGGCAGCTGAGAGAGACCACCTGAGAATTTGGATTCAAATGGACTTTTAGGTATGAAACCGAGGAGAGACTGCAATGATGGTGACCCCGTTGCAAAAATGCTTGTGTGCTGAAGAAGCCCAGCTTTCCCTGCTGGTCCTTCTGCTGTGCGAGCAGAATCCACTGTTCATTCTGTGCTGTGCTGTGTTGCTGCGCAGCAGAGAGCAGGCTCTGGACTGATTCCATTCAAATGCTTTTCCTGTATGAAAGTGAGCAGTGAAAGCAACGATGGAGGCACCAATGTAAAGGTGATTGTGTGCTGAACAGGTCCAGCACCAGCTTTCAATCCTGGCTCTTCTGCTGTGGGAGCAGATGCCAAACGTTCGTGCTGTGCTCACTGTGCTGCTGGGCAGCTGAGAGAGACCACCTGAGAATTTGGATTCAAATGGACTTTTAGGTATGAAACCGAGGAGAGACTGCAATGATGGTGACCCCGTTGCAAAGCTCCTTGTGTGCTGAAGAGACACAGCACTAGCTTTCCCTGCTGGTCCTTCTGCCGTGTGAGCAGATGCCACTGTTCATTCTGTGCTGTGTTGCTGCCAGCAGGGAGCAGGCTCTGGACTGATTCTATTCAAATGCTTTTCCTGTATGAGTGTTAGCAGTGAAAGCAACGATGGAGGCACCAATGTAAAGGTGATTGTGTGCTGAACAGGTCCAGCACCAGCTTTCAATCCTTGCTCTTCTGCTGTGGGAGCAGATGCCAAACGTTCGTGCTGTACTCACTGTGCTGCTGGGCAGCTGAGAGACACCACCTGAGAATTTGGATTCAAATGGACTTTTAGGTATGAAACCGAGGAGAGACTGCAATGATGGTGACCCCGTTGCAAAGCTGCTTGTGTGCTGAAGAAGCCCAGCTTTCCCTGCTGGTCCTTCTGCTGTGCGAGCAGAATCCACTGTTCGTTCTGTGCTGACTGTGTTGCTGCGCAGCAGAGAGCAGGCTCTGGACTGATTCCATTCAAATGATTTTCCTGTATGAAAGTGAGCAGTGAAAGCAACGATGGAGGCACCAATGTAAAGGGGATTGTGTGCTGAACAGGTCCAGCACCAGCTTTCAATCCTTGCTCTTCTGCTGTGGGAGCAGATGCCAAACGTTCGTGCTGTACTCACTGTGCTGCTGGGCAGCTGAGACCACCTGAGAATTTGGATTCAAATGGACTTTTAGGTATGAAACCGAGGAGAGACTGCAATGATGGTGACCCCGTTGCAAAGCTCCTTGTGTGCTGAAGAGACACAGCACTAGCATTCCCTGCTGGTCCTTCTTTCGTGTGAGCAGATGCCACTGTTCATTCTGTGCTGTGTTGCTGCCAGCAGGGAGCAGGCTCTGGACTGATTCTATTCAAATGCTTTTCCTGTATGAGTGTTAGCAGTGAAAGCAACGATGGAGGCACCAATGTAAAGGTGATTGTGTGCTGAACAGGTCCAGCACCAGCTTTCAATCCTTGCTCTTCTGCTGTGGGAGCAGATGCCAAACGTTCGTGCTGTACTCACTGTGCTGCTGGGCAGCTGAGAGAGACCACCTGAGAATTTGGATTCAAATGGACTTTTAGGTATGAAGCAGAGGAGAGACTGCAATGATGGTGACCCCGTTGCAAAGCTCCTTGTGTGCTGAAGAGACACAGCACTAGCTTTCCCTGCTGGTCCTTCTGCCGTGTGAGCAGATGCCACTGTTCATTCTGTGCTGTGTTGCTGCCAGCAGGGAGCAGGCTCTGGACTGATTCTATTCAAATGATTTTCCTGTATGAGTGTTAGCAGTGAAAGCAACGATGGAGGCACCAATGTAAAGGTGATTGTGTGCTGAACAGGTCCAGCACCAGCTTTCAATCCTTGCTCTTCTGCTGTGGGAGCAGATGCCAAACGTTCGCGCTGTACTCACTGTGCTGCTGGGCAGCTGAGAGAGACCACCTGAGAATTTGGATTCAAATGGACTTTTAGGTATGAAACCGAGGAGAGACTGCAATGATGGTGACCCCGTTGCAAAGCTCCTTGTGTGCTGAAGAGACACAGCACTAGCTTTCCCTGCTGGTCCTTCTGCTGTGCGAGCAGAATCCACTGTTCGTTCTGTGCTGACTGTGTTGCTGCGCAGCAGAGAGCAGGCTCTGGACTGATTCCATTCAAATGCTTTTCCTGTATGAAAGTGAGCAGTGAAAGCAACGATGGAGGCACCAATGTAAAGGGGATTGTGTGCTGAACAGGTCCAGCACCAGCTTTCAATCCTTGCTCTTCTGCTGTGGGAGCAGATGCCAAACGTTCGTGCTGTACTCACTGTGCTGCTGGGCAGCTGAGAGAGACCACCTGAGAATTTGGATTCAAATGGACTTTTAGGTATGAAACCGCGGAGAGACTGCAGTGATGGTGACCCCGTTGCAAAGCTGCTTGTGTGCTGAAGAAGCAGAGCACTAGCTTTCCCTGCTGGTCCTTCTGCCGTGTGAGCAGATGCCACTGTTCATTCTGTGCTGACTGTGTTGCTGCATGCAGGGAGCAGGCTCTGGACTGATTCTATTCAAATGCTTTTCCTATATGAGTGTTAGCAGTGAAAGCAACGATGGAGGCACCAATGTAAAGGTGATTGTGTGCTGAACAGGTCCAGCACCAGCTTTCAATCCTGGCTCTTCTGCTGTGGGAGCAGATGCCAAACGTTCGTGCTGTACTCACTGTGCTGCTGGGCAGCTGAGAGAGACCACCTGAGAATTTGGATTCAAATGGACTTTTAGGTCTGAAACCGAGGAGAGACTGCAATGATGGTGACCCCGTTGCAAAGCTCCTTGTGTGCTGAAGAAGCAGAGCACTAGCTTTCCCTGCTGGTCCTTCTGCCGTGTGAGCAGATGCCACTGTTCATTCTGTGCTGACTGTGTTGCTGCCAGCAGGGAGCAGGCTCTGGACTGATTCTATTCAAATGCTTTTCCTGTATGAGTGTTAGCAGTGAACGCAACAATGGAGGCACCAATGTAAAGGTGATTGTGTGCTGAACAGGTCCAGCACCAGCTTTCAATCCTGGCTCTTCTGCTGTGGGAGTAGATGCCAAACGTTCGTGCTGTACTCACTGTGCTGCTGGGCAGCTGAGAGACACCACCTGAGAATTTGGATTCAAATGGACTTTTAGGTCTGAAACCGAGGAGAGACTGCAATGATGGTGACCCCGTTGCAAAGCTCCTTGTGTGCTGAAGAAGCTCAGCACTAGCTTTCCCTGCTGGTCCTTCTGCCGTGTGAGCAGATGCCACTGTTCATTCTGTGCTGACTGTGTTGCTGCCAGCAGGGAGCAGGCTCTGGACTGATTCTATTCAAATGCTTTTCCTGTATGAGTGTTAGCAGTGAACGCAACAATGGAGGCACCAATGTAAAGGGGATTGTGTGCTGAACAGGTCCAGCACCAGCTTTCAATCCCGGCTCTTCTGCTGTGGGAGCAGAGGCCAAACGTTCGTGCTGTACTCACTGTGCTGCTGGGCAGCTGAGAGAGACCACCTGAGAATTTGGATTCAAATGGACTTTTAGGTATGAAACCGAGGAGAGACTGCAATGATGGTGACCCCGTTGCAAAGCTCCTTGTGTGCTGAAGAGACACAGCACTAGCTTTCCCTGCTGGTCCTTCTGCTGTGCGAGCAGAATCCACTGTTCGTTCTGTGCTGACTGTGTTGCTGCGCAGCAGAGAGCAGGCTCTGGACTGATTCCATTCAAATGCTTTTCCTGTATGAAAGTGAGCAGTGAAAGCAACGATGGAGGCACCAATGTAAAGGGGATTGTGTGCTGAACAGGTCCAGCACCAGCTTTCAATCCTGGCTCTTCTGCTGTGGGAGCAGAGGCCAAACGTTCGTGCTGTACTCACTGTGCTGCTGGGCAGCTGAGAGAGACCACCTGAGAATTTGGATTCAAATGGACTTTTAGGTATGAAACCGAGGAGAGACTGCAATGATGGTGACCCCGTTGCAAAGCTCCTTGTGTGCTGAAGAGACACAGCACTAGCATTCCCTGCTGGTCCTTCTTTCGTGTCAGCAGATGCCACTGTTCATTCTGTGCTGTGTTGCTGCCAGCAGGGAGCAGGCTCTGGACTGATTCTATTCAAATGCTTTTCCTGTATGAGTGTTAGCAGTGAAAGCAACGATGGAGGCACCAATGTAAAGGGGATTGTGTGCTGAACAGGTCCAGCACCAGCTTTCAATCCTTGCTCTTCTGCTGTGGGAGCAGATGCCAAACGTTCGTGCTGTACTCACTGTGCTGCTGGGCAGCTGAGACCACCTGAGAATTTGGATTCAAATGGACTTTTAGGTATGAAACCGAGGAGAGACTGCAGTGATGGTGACCCCGTTGCAAAGATCCTTGTGTGCTGAAGAGACACAGCACTAGCTTTCCCTGCTGGTCCTTCTTTCGTGTGAGCAGATGCCACTGTTCATTCTGTGCTGTGTTGCTGCCAGCAGGGAGCAGGCTCTGGACTGATTCTATTCAAATGCTTTTCCTGTATGAAAGTGAGCAGTGAAAGCAACGATGGAGGCACAAATGTAAAGGGGATTGTGTGCTGAACAGGTCCAGCACCAGCTTTCAATCCTGGCTCTTCTGCTGTGGGAGCAGATGCCAAACGTTCGTGCTGTACTCACTGTGCTGCTGGGCAGCTGAGAGAGACCACCTGGGAATTTGGATTCAAATGGACTTTTAGGTATGAAACCGAGGAGAGACTGCAATGATGGTGACCCCGTTGCAAAGCTGCTTTTGTGCTGAAGAAGCCCAGCTTTCCCTGCTGGTCCTTCTGCTGTGCGAGCAGAATCCACTGTTCATTCTGTGCTGACTGTGTTGCTGCGCAGCAGAGAGCAGGCTCTGGACTGATTCCATTCAAATGCTTTTCCTGTATGAGTGTTAGCAGTGAACGCAACAATGGAGGCACCAATGTAAAGGGGATTGTGTGCTGAACAGGTCCAGCACCAGCTTTCAATCTCAGCTCTTCTGCTGTGGTAGCAGAGGCCAAACGTTCGTGCTGTACTCACTGTGCTGCTGGGCAGCTGAGAGAGACCACCTGAGAATTTGGATTCAAATGGACTTTTAGGTATGAAACCGAGGAGAGACTGCAATGATGGTGACCCCGTTGCAAAGCTCCTTGTGTGCTGAAGAGACACAGCACTAGCTTTCCCTGCTGGTCCTTCTGCTGTGCGAGCAGAATCCACTGTTCGTTCTGTGCTGACTGTGTTGCTGCGCAGCAGAGAGCAGGCTCTGGACTGATTCCATTCAAATGCTTTTCCTGTATGAAAGTGAGCAGTGAAAGCAACGATGGAGGCACCAATGTAAAGGGGATTGTGTGCTGAACAGGTCCAGCACCAGCTTTCAATCCTTGCTCTTCTGCTGTGGGAGCAGATGCCAAACGTTCGTGCTGTACTCACTGTGCTGCTGGGCAGCGGAGACCACCTGAGAATTTGGATTCAAATGGACTTTTAGGTATGAAACCGAGGAGAGACTGCAATGATGGTGACCCCGTTGCAATGCTCCTTGTGTGCTGAAGAGACACAGCACTAGCATTCCCTGCTGGTCCTTCTGCTGTGCGAGCAGAATCCACTGTTCGTTCTGTGCTGACTGTGTTGCTACGCAGCAGAGAGCAGGCTCTGGACTGATTCCATTCAAATGCTTTTCCTGTATGAAAGTGAGCAGTGAAAGCAACGATGGAGGCACCAATGTAAAGGGGATTGTGTGCTGAACAGGTCCAGCACCAGCTTTCAATCCTGGCTCTTCTGCTGTGGGAGCAGATGCCAAACGTTCGTGCTGTACTCACTGTGCTGCTGGGCAGCTGAGACCACCTGAGAATTCGGATTCAAATGGACTTTTAGGTATGAAACCGAGGAGAGACTGCAATGATGGTGACCCCGTTGCAAAGCTCCTTGTGTGCTGAAGAGACACAGCACTAGCATTCCCTGCTGGTCCTTCTTTCGTGTGAGCAGATGCCACTGTTCATTCTGTGCTGTGTTGCTGCCAGCAGGGATCAGGCTCTGGACTGATTCTATTCAAATGCTTTTCCTGTATGAGTGTTAGCAGTGTAAGCAACGATGGAGGCACCAATGTAAAGGTGATTGTGTGCTGAACAGGTCCAGCACCAGCTTTCAATCCTGGCTCTTCTGCTGTGGGAGCAGATGCCAAACGTTCGTGCTGTGCTCACTGTGCTGCTGGGCAGCTGAGACCACCTGAGAATTTGGATTCAAATGGACTTTTAGGTATGAAACCGAGGAGAGACTGCAATGATGGTGACCCTGTTGCAAAGCTGCTTGTGTGCTGAAGAAGCAGAGCACTAGCTTTCCCTGCTGGTCCTTCTGCCGTGTGTGCAGATGCCACTGTTCATTCTGTGCTGACTGTGTTGCTGCATGCAGGGAGCAGGCTCTGGACTGATTCTATTCAAATGCTTTTCCTGTATGAGTGTTAGCAGTGAAAGCAACGATGGAGGCACCAATGTAAAGGTGATTGTGTGCTGAACAGGTCCAGCACCAGCTTTCAAACCTGTCCCTTCTGCTGTGGGAGCAGAGGCCAAACGTTCGTGCTGTACTCACTGTGCTGCTGGGCAGCTGAGAGAGACCACCTGAGAATTTGGATTCAAATGGACTTTTAGGTATGAAGCAGAGGAGAGACTGCAATGATGTTGACCCCGTTGCAAAGCTGCTTGTGTGCTGAAGAGACACAGCACTAGCATTCCCTGCTGGTCCTTCTTTCGTGTGAGCAGATGCCACTGTTCATTCTGTGCTGTGTTGCTGCCAGCAGGGAGCAGGCTCTGGACTGATTCTATTCAAATGCTTTTCCTGTATGAGTGTTAGCAGTGTAAGCAACGATGGAGGCACCAAGGTAAAGGTGATTGTGTGCTGAACAGGTCCAGCACCAGCTTTCAATCCTGGCTCTTCTGCTGTGGGAGCAGATGCCAAACGTTCGTGCTGTACTCACTGTGCTGCTGGGCAGCTGAGACCACCTGAGAATTTGGATTCAAATGGACTTTTAGGTATGAAACCGAGGAGAGACTGCAATGATGGTGACCCTGTTGCAAAGCTGCTTGTGTGCTGAAGAAGCAGAGCACTAGCTTTCCCTGCTGGTCCTTCTGCCGTGTGTGCAGATGCCACTGTTCATTCTGTGCTGACTGTGTTGCTGCATGCAGGGAGCAGGCTCTGGACTGATTCTATTCAAATGCTTTTCCTGTATGAGTGTTAGCAGTGAAAGCAACGATGGAGGCACCAATGTAAAGGTGATTGTGTGCTGAACAGGTCCAGCACCAGCTTTCAAACCTGTCCCTTCTGCTGTGGGAGCAGAGGCCAAACGTTCGTGCTGTACTCACTGGGCTGCTGGGCAGCTGAGAGAGACCACCTGAGAATTTGGATTCAAATGGACTTTTAGGTATGAAGCAGAGGAGAGACTGCAATGATGGTGACCCCGTTGCAAAGCTGCTTGTGTGCTGAAGAGACACAGCACTAGCATTCCCTGCTGGTCCTTCTTTCGTGTGAGCAGATGCCACTGTTCATTCTGTGCTGTGTTGCTGCATGCAGGGAGCAGGCTCTGGACTGATTCCATTCAAATGCTTTTCCTGTATGAGTGTTAGCAGTGAAAGCAACGATGGAGGCACCAATGTAAAGGGGATTGTGTGCTGAACAGGTCCAGCACCAGCTTTCAATCCTTGCTCTTCTGCTGTGGGAGCAGATGCCAAACGTTCGTGCTGTACTCACTGTGCTGCTGGGCAGCTGAGACCAGCTGAGAATTTGGATTCAAATGGACTTTTAGGTATGAAACGAAGGAGAGACTGCAATTTTGGTGACCCCGTTGCAAAGCTGCTTGTGTGCTGAAGAAGCAGAGCACTAGCTTTCCCTGCTGGTCCTTCTGCCGTGTGAGCAGATGCCACTGTTCATTCTGTGCTGACTGTGTTGCTGCGCAGCAGAGAGCAGGCTCTGGACTGATTCCATTCAAATGCTTTTCCTTTATGAAAGTGAGCAGTGAAAGCAACGATGGAGGCGCCAATGTAAAGGTGATTGTGTGCTGAACAGGTCCAGCACCAGCTTTCAATTCTTGCTCTTCTGCTGTGGGAGCAGAGGCCAAACGTTCGTGCTGTACTCACTGTGCTGCTGGGCAGCTGAGAGAGACCACCTGAGAATTTGGATTCAAATGGACTTTTAGGTATGAAACCGAGGAGAGACTGCAATGATGGTGACCCCGTTGCAAAGCTGCTTGTGTGCTGAAGAAGCCCAGCTTTCCCTGCTGGTCCTTCTGCTGTGCGAGCAGAATCCACTGTTCATTCTGTGCTGACTGTGTTGCTGCGCAGCAGAGAGCAGGCTCTGGACTGATTCCATTCAAATGCTTTTCCTGTATGAAAGTGAGCAGTGAAAGCAACGATGGAGGCACCAATGTAAAGGTGATTGTGTGCTGAACAGGTCCAGCACCAGCTTTCAATCCTGCTCTTCTGCTGTGGGAGCAGATGCCAAACGTTCGTGCTGTACTCACTGTGCTGCTGGGCAGCTGAGAGAGACCACCTGAGAATTTGGATTCAAATGGACTTTTAGGTATGAAACCGAGGAGAGACTGCAATGTTGGTGACCCCGTTGCAAAGCTCCTTGTGTGCTGAAGAGGCCCAGCACTAGCTTTCCCTGCTGGTCCTTCTGCCGTGTGAGCAGATGCCACTGTTCATTCTGTGCTGACTGTGTTCCTGCGCAGCAGAGAGCAGGCTCTGGACTGATTCCATTCAAATGCTTTTCCTGTATGAAAGTGAGCAGTGAAAGCAACGATGGAGGCAGCAATGTAAAGGTGATTGTGTGCTGAACAGGTCCAGCACCAGCTTTCAATCCTGGCTCTTCTGTTGTGGGAGCAGAGGCCAAACGTTCGTGCTGTACTCACTGTGCTGCTGGGCAGCTGAGAGAGACCACCTGAGAATTTGGATTCAAATGGACTTTTAGGTATGAAACCGAGGAGAGACTGCAATGATGGTGACCCCATTGCAAAGCTGCTTGTGTGCTGAAGAAGCCCAGCACTAGCTTTCCCTGCTGTTCCTTCTGCTGTGCGAGCAGAATCCACTGTTCATTCTGTGCTGACTGTGTTGCTGCACAGCAGAGAGCAGGCTCTGGACTGACTCCATTCAAATGCTTTTCCTGTATGAGTTTTAGCAGTGAAAGCAACGATGGAGGCACCAATGTAAAGGGGATTGTGTGCTGAACAGGTCCAGCACCAGCTTTCAATCCTGTCTTTTCTGCTGTGGGAGCAGATGCCAAACGTTCGTGCTGTACTCACTGTGCTGCTGGGCAGCTGAGAGAGACCACCTGAGAATTTGGATTCAAATGGACTTTTAGGTATGAAACCGAGGAGAGACTGCAATGATGGTGACCCCGTTGCAAAGCTCCTTGTGTGCTGAAGAGACACAGCACTAGCATTCCCTGCTGGTCCTTCTGCCGTGTGAGCAGATGCCACTGTTCATTCTGTGCTGTGTTGCTGCCAGCAGGGAGCAGGCTCTGGACTGATTCTATTCAAATGCTTTTCCTGTATGAGTGTTAGCAGTGAAAGCAACGATGGAGGCACCAATGTAAAGGTGATTGTGTGCTGAACAGGTCCAGCACCAGCTTTCAATCCTGGCTCTTCTGCTGTGGGAGCAGATGCCAAACGTTCGTGCTGTACTCACTGTGCTGCTGGGCAGCTGAGCGACACCACCTGAGAATTTGGATTCAAATGGACTTTTAGGTATGAAACTGAGGAGAGACTGGAATGATGGTGACACCGTTGCAAAGCTGCTTGTGTGCTGAAGAAGCTCAGCACTAGCTTTCCCTGCTGGTCCTTCTGCCGTGCGAGCAGAATCCACTGTTCATTCTGTGCTGACTGTGTTGCTGCGCAGCAGAGAGCAGGCTCTGGACTGATTCCATTCAAATGCTTTTCCTGTATGAAAGTGAGCAGTGAAAGCAACGATGGAGGCACCAATGTAAAGGTGATTGTGTGCTGAACAGATCCAGCACCAGCTTTCAATCCTTGCTCTTCTGCTGTGGGAGCAGATGCCAAACGTTCGTGCTGTACTCACTGTGCTGCTGGGCAGCTGAGAGAGACCACCTGAGAATTTGGATTCAAATGGACTTTTAGGTATGAAACCGAGGAGAGACTGCAATGATGGTGACCCCGTTGCAAAGCTGCTTGTGTGCTGAAGAGACACAGCCCTAGCTTTCCCTGCTGGTCCTTCTGCCGTGTGAGCAGATGCCACTGTTCATTCTGTGCTGTGTTGCTGCCCGCAGAGAGCAGGCTCTGGACTGACTCCATTCAAATGCTTTTCCTGTATGAAAGTGAGCAGTGAAAGCAACGATGGAGGCACCAATGTAAAGGTGATTGTGTGCTGAACAGGTCCAGCACCAGCTTTCAATCCTGGCTCTTCTGCTGTGGGAGCAGATGCCAAACGTTCGTGCTGTACTCACTGTGCTGCTGGGCAGCTGAGACCACCTGAGAATTTGGATTCAAATGGACTTTTAGGTATGAAACCGAGGAGAGACTGCAATGATGGTGACCCCGTTGCAAAGCTGCTTTTGTGCTGAAGAAGCCCAGCACTAGCTTTCCCTGCTGGTCCTTCTGCTGTGCGAGCAGAATCCACTGTTCATTCTGTGCTGACTGTGTTGCTGCACAGCAGAGAGCAGGCTCTGGACTGACTCCATTCAAATGCTTTTCCTGTATGAAAGTGAGCACTGAAAGCACGATGGAGGCACCAATGTAAAGGTGATTGTGTGCTGAACAGGTCCAGCACCAGCTTTCAATCCTTGCTCTTCTGCTGTGGGAGCAGATGCCAAACGTTCGTGCTGTACTCACTGTGCTGCTGGGCAGCTGAGAGAGACCACCTGAGAATTTGGATTCAAATGGACTTTTAGGTATGAAACCGAGGAGAGACTGCAATGATGGTGACCCCCTTGCAAAGCTGCTTGTGTGCTGAAGAGACACAGCCCTAGCTTTCCCTGCTGGTCCTTCTGCCCTGTGAGCAGATGCCACTGTTCATTCTGTGCTGTGTTGCTGCCAGCAGGGAGCAGGCTCTGGACTGATTCCATTCAAATGCTTTTCCTGTATGAGTGTTAGCAGTGAAAGCAACGATGGAGGCACCAATGTAAAGGTGATTGTGTGCTGAACAGGTCCAGCACCAGCTTTCAATCCTGGCTCTTCTGCTGTGGGAGCAGATGCCAAACGTTCGTGCTGTACTCACTGTGCTGCTGGGCAGCTGAGAGAGACCACCTGAGAATTTGGATTCAAATGGACTTTTAGGTATGAAACCGAGGAGAGACTGCAATGATGGTGACCCCGTTGCAAAGCTCCTTGTGTGCTGAAGAGACACAGCACCAGCATTCCCTGCTGGTCCTTCTGCCGTGTGAGCAGATGCCACTGTTCATTCTGTGCTGTGTTGCTGCATGCAGGGAGCAGGCTCTGGACTGATTCTATTCAAATGCTTTTCCTGTATGAGTGTTAGCAGTGAAAGCAACGATGGAGGCAGCAATGTAAAGGGGATTGTGTGCTGAACAGGTCCAGCACCAGCTTTCAATCCTGGCTCTTCTGCTGTGGGAGCAGATGCCAAACGTTCGTGCTGTACTCACTGTGCTGCTGGGCAGCTGTGAGAGACCACCTGAGAATTTGGATTCAAATGGACTTTTAGGTATGAAACCGAGGAGAGACTGCAATGATGGTGACCCCGTTGCAAAGCTCCTTGTGTGCTGAAGAAGCCCAGCACTAGCTTTCCCTGCTGGTCCTTCTGCTGTGCGAGCAGAATCCACTGTTCATTCTGTGCTGACTGTGTTGCTGCACAGCAAAGAGCAGGCTCTGGACTGACTCCATTCAAATGCTTTTCCTGTATGAAAGTGAGCAGTGAAAGCAACGATGGAGGCACCAATGTAAAGGTGATTGTGTGCTGAACAGGTCCAGCACCAGCTTTCAATCCTGGCTCTTCTGCTGTGGGAGCAGATGCCAAACGTTCGTGCTGTACTCACTGTGCTGCTGGGCAGCTGCGACCACCTGAGAATTTGGATTCAAATGGACTTTTAGGTATGAAACAGAGGAGAGACTGCAATGATGGTGACCCCGTTGCAAAGCTGCTTGTGTGCTGAAGAGACACAGCCCTAGCTTTCCCTGCTGGTCCTTCTGCCGTGTGAGCAGATGCCACTGTTCATTCTGTGCTGACTGTGTTGCTGCGCAGCAGAGAGCAGGCTCTGGACTGATTCCATTCAAATGCTTTTCCTGTATGAAAGTGAGCAGTGAAAGCAAAGATGGAGGCACCAATGTAAAGGGGATTGTGTGCTGAACAGGTCCAGCACCAGCTTTCAATCCTGGCTCTTCTGCTGTGGGGAGCAGAGGCCAAACGTTCGTGCTGTACTCACTGTGCTGCTGGGCAGCTGGAGAGAGACCACCTGAGAATTTGGATTCAAATGGACTTTTAGGTATAAAACCGAGGAGAGACTGCAATGTTGGTGACCCCGTTGCAAAGCTCCTTGTGTGCTGAAGAGACACAGCACTAGCTTTCCCTGCTGGTCCTTCTGCCGTGTGAGCAGATGCCACTGTTCATTCTGTGCTGTGTTGCTGCCAGCAGGGAGCAGGCTCTGGACTGATTCTATTCAAATGCTTTTCCTGTATGAGTGTTAGCAGTGAAAGCAACGACGGAGGCACCAATGTAAAGGTGATTGTGTGCTGAACAGGTCCAGCACCAGCTTTCAATCCTTGCTCTTCTGCTGTGGGAGCAGATGCCAAACGTTCGTGCTGTACTCACTGTGCTGCTGGGCAGCTGAGAGAGACCACCTGAGAATTTGGATTCAAATGGACTTTTAGGTATGAAACCGAGGAGAGACTGCAAAGATGGTGACCCCGTTGCAAAGCTCCTTGTGTGCTGAAGAGACACAGCACTATCATTCCCTGCTGGTCCTTCTTTCGTGTGAGCAGATGCCACTGTTCATTCTGTGCTGTGTTGCTGCCAGCAGGGAGCAGGCTCTGGACTGATTCTATTCAAATGCTTTTCCTGTATGAGTGTTAGCAGTGAAAGCAACGATGGAGGCACCAATGTAAAGGTGATTGTGTGCTGAACAGGTCCAGCACCAGCTTTCAATCCTGGCTCTTCTGCTGTGGGAGCTGATGCCAAACGTTCGTGCTGTGCTCACTGTGCTGCTGGGCAGCTGAGAGAGACCACCTGAGAATTTGGATTCAAATGGACTTTTAGGTATGAAACCGAGGAGAGACTGCAATGATGGTGACCCCGTTGCAAAGCTGCTTTTGTGCTGAAGAAGCCCAGCACTAGCTTTCCCTGCTGGTCCTTCTGCTGTGCGAGCAGAATCCACTGTTCATTCTGTGCTGTGTTGCTGCACAGCAGAGAGCAGGCTCTGGACTGACTCCATTCAAATGCTTTTCCTGTATGAAAGTGAGCAGTGAAAGCAACGATGGAGGCACCAATGTAAAGGTGATTGTGTGCTGAACAGGTCCAGCACCAGCTTTCAATCCTTGCTCTTCTGCTGTGGGAGCAGATGCCAAACGTTCGTGCTGTACTCACTGTGCTGCTGGGCAGCTGAGAGAGATCACCTGAGAATTTGGATTCAAATGGACTTTTAGGTATGAAACCGAGGAGAGACTGCAATGATGGTGACCCCGTTGCAATGCTGCTTGTGTGCTGAAGAGACACAGCCCTAGCTTTCCCTGCTGGTCCTTCTGCCGTGTGAGCAGATGCCACTGTTCATTCTGTGCTGTGTTGCTGCCAGCAGGGAGCAGGCTCTGGACTGATTCTATTCAAATGCTTTTCCTGTATGAGTGTTAGCAGTGAAAGCAACGATGGAGGCAGCAATGTAAAGGGGATTGTGTGCTGAACAGGTCCAGCACCAGCTTTCAATCCTGGCTCTTCTGCTGTGGGAGCAGATGCCAAACGTTCGTGCTGTACTCACTGTGCTGCTGGGCAGCTGAGAGAGGCCGCCTGAGAATTTGGATTCAAATGGACTTTTAGGTATGAAACCGAGGAGAGACTGCAATGATGGTGACCCCGTTGCAAAGCTCCTTGTGTGCTGAAGAAGCCCAGCACTAGCTTTCCCTGCTGGTCCTTCTGCTGTGCGAGCAGAATCCACTGTTCATTCTGTGCTGACTGTGTTGCTGCACAGCAGAGAGCAGGCTCTGGACTGACTCCATTCAAATGCTTTTCCTGTATGAAAGTGAGCAGTGAAAGCAACGATGGAGGCACCAATGTAAAGGTGATTGTGTGCTGAACAGGTCCAGCACCAGCTTTCAATCCTGGCTCTTCTGCTGTGGGAGCAGATGCCAAACGTTCGTGCTGTACTCACTGTGCTGCTGGGCAGCTGAGAGAGACCACCTGAGAATTTGGATTCAAATGGACTTTTAGGTATGAAACCGAGGAGAGACTGCAATGTTGGTGACCCCGTTGCAAAGCTGCTTTTGTGCTGAAGAAGCCCAGCACTAGCTTTCCCTGCTGGTCCTTCTGCTGTGCGAGCAGAATCCACTGTTCATTCTGTGCTGACTGTGTTGCTGCACAGCAGAGAGCAGGCTCTGGACTGTCTCCATTCAAATGCTTTTCCTGTATGAAAGTGAGCAGTGAAAGCAACGATGGAGGCACCAATGTAAAGGTGATTGTGTGCTGAACAGGTCCAGCACCAGCTTTCAATCCTTGCTCTTCTGCTGTGGGAGCAGATGCCAAACGTTCGTGCTGTACTCACTGTGCTGCTGGGCAGCTGAGAGAGACCACCTGAGAATTTGGATTCAAATGGACTTTTAGGTATGAAACCGAGGAGAGACTGCAATGATGGTGACCCCGTTGCAAAGCTGGTTGTGTGCTGAAGAGACACAGCCCTAGCTTTCCCTGCTGGTCCTTCTGCCGTGTGAGCAGATGCCACTGTTCATTCTGTGCTGTGTTGCTGCCAGCAGGGAGCAGGCTCTGGACTGATTCCATTCAAATGCTTTTCCTGTATGAGTGTTAGCAGTGAAAGCAACGATGGAGGCACCAATGTAAAGGTGATTGTGTGCTGAACAGGTCCAGCACCAGCTTTCAATCCTGGCTCTTCTGCTGTGGGAGCAGATGCCAAACGTTCGTGCTGTACTCACTGTGCTGCTGGGAAGCTGCGACCACCTGAGAATTTGGATTCAAATGGACTTTTAGGTATGAAACAGAGGAGAGACTGCAATGATGGTGACCCCGTTGCAAAGCTCCTTGTGTGCTGAAGAGACACAGCACTAGCTTTCCCTGCTGGTCCTTCTGCCGTGTGAGCAGATGCCACTGTTCATTCTGTGCTGACTGTGTTGCTGCGCAGCAGAGAGCAGGCTCTGGACTGATTCCATTCAAATGCTTTTCCTGTATGAAAGTGAGCAGTGAAAGCAACGATGGAGGCACCAATGTAAAGGGGATTGTGTGCTGAACAGGTCCAGCACCAGCTTTCAATCCTGGCTCTTCTGCTGTGGGAGCAGAGGCCAAACGTTCGTGCTGTACTCACTGTGCTGCTGGGCAGCTGAGAGAGACCACCTGAGAATTTGGATTCAAATGGACTTTTAGGTATGAAACCGAGGAGAGACTGCAATGTTGGTGACCCCGTTGCAAAGCTCCTTGTGTGCTGAAGAGACACAGCACTAGCTTTCCCTGCTGGTCCTTCTGCCGTGTGAGCAGATGCCACTGTTCATTCTGTGCTGTGTTGCTGCCAGCAGGGAGCATTCTCTGGACTTATTCTATTCAAATGCTTTTCCTGTATGAGTGTTAGCAGTGAAAGCAACGATGGAGGCACCAATGTAAAGGTGATTGTGTGCTGAACAGGTCCAGTACGAGCTTTCAATCCTGGCTCTTCTGTGGGAGCAGATGCCAAAGGTTCGTGCTGTACTCACTGTGCTGCTGGGCAGCTGAGAGAGACCACCTGAGAATTTGGATTCAAATGGACTTATAGGTATGAAACCGAGGAGAGAATGCAATGATGGTGACCCCGTTGCAAAGCTGCTTGTGTGCTGTAGAAGCAGAGCACTAGATTTCCCTGCTGGTCCTTCTGCCGTGTGAGCAGATGCCACTGTTCATTCTGTGCTGACTGTGTTGCTGCGCAGCAGAGAGCAGGCTCTGGACTGATTCCATTCAAATGCTTTTCCTGCATGAAAGTGAGCAGTGAAAGCAACGATGGAGGCATCAATGTAAAGGGGATTGTGTGCTGAACAGGTCCAGCACCAGCTTTCAATCCTGGCTCTTCTGCTGTGGGAGCAGAGGCCAAACGTTCGTGCTGTACTCACTGTGCTGCTGGGCAGCTGAGAGACACCACCTGAGAATTTGGATTCAAATGGACTTTTAGGTATGAAACCGAGGAGAGACTGCAATGTTGGTGACCCCGTTGCAAAGCTCCTTGTGTGCTGAAGAGACACAGCACTAGCTTTCCCTGCTGGTCCTTCTGCCGTGTGAGCAGATGCCACTGTTCATTCTGTGCTGTGTTGCTGCATGCAGGGAGCAGGCTCTGGACTGATTCTATTCAAATGCTTTTCCTGTATGAGTGTTAGAAGTGAAAGCAACGACATAGGCACCAATGTAAAGGTGATTGTGTGCTGAACAGGTCCAGCACCAGCTTTCAATCCTTGCTCTTCTGCTGTGCGAGCAGATGCCAAACGTTCGTGCTGTACTCACTGTGCTGCTGGGCAGCTGAGAGAGACCACCTGAGAATTTGGATTCAAATGGACTTTTAGGTATGAAACCGAGGAGAGACTGCAAAGATGGTGACCCCGTTGCAAAGCTCCTTGTGTGCTGAAGAGACACAGCGCTAGCATTCCCTGCTGGTCCTTCTTTCGTGTCAGCAGATGCCACTGTTCTTTCTGTGCTGTGTTGCTGCCAGCAGGGAGCAGGCTCTGGACTGATTCTATTCAAATGCTTTTCCTGTATGAGTGTTAGCAGTGAAAGCAACGATGGAGGCACCAATGTAAAGGTGATTGTGTGCTGAACAGGTCCAGCACCAGCTTTCAATCCTGGCTCTTCTGCTGTGGGAGCAGATGCCAAACGTTCGTGCTGTACTCACTGTGCTGCTGGGCAGCTGAGAGAGACCACCTGAGAATTTGGATTCAAATGGACTTTTAGGTATGAAACCGAGGAGAGACTGCAATGATGGTGACCCCGTTGCAAAGCTGCTTGTGTGCTGAAGAAACCCAGCACTAGCTTTCCCTGCTGGTCCTTCTGCTGTGCGAACAGAATCCACTGTTCATTCTGTGCTGACTGTGTTGCTGCGCAGCAGAGAGCAGGCTCTGGACTGATTCCATTCAAATGCTTTTCCTGTATGAAAGTGAGCAATGAAAGCAACGATGGAGGCACCAATGTAAAGGTGATGGTGTGCTGAACAGGTCCAGCACCAGCTTTCAATCCTGGCTCTTCTGCTGTGGGAGCAGATGCCAAACGTTCGTGCTGTACTCACTGTGCTGCTGGGCAGCTGAGAGAGACCACCTGAGAATTTGGATTCAAATGGACTTTTAGGTATGAAACCGAGGAGAGACTGCAATGATGGTGACCCCGTTGCAAAGGTGCTTGTGTGCTGAAGAGACACAGCACTAGCTTTCCCTGCTGGTCCTTCTGCCGTGTGAGCTGATGCCACTCTTCATTCTGTGCTGTGTTGCTGCCAGCAGGGAGCATTCTCTGGACTTATTCTATTCAAATGCTTTTCCTGTATGAGTGTTAGCAGTGAAAGCAACGATGGAGGCACCAATGTAAAGGTGATTGTGTGCTGAACAGGTCCAGTACCACCTTTCAATCCTGGCTCTTCTGTGGGAGCAGATGCCAAAGGTTGGTGCTGTACTCACTGTGCTGCTGGGCAGCTGAGAGAGACCACCTGAGAATTTGGATTCAAATGGACTTTTAGGTATGAAACCGAGGAGAGACTGCAATGATGGTGACCCCGTTGCAAAGCTCCTTGTGTGCTGTAGAAGCAAAGCACTAGCTTTCCCTGCTGGTCCTTCTGCCGTGTGAGCAGATGCCACTGTTCATTCTGTGCTGTGTTGCTGCCAGCAGGGAGCAGGCTCTGGACTGATTCTATTCAAATGCTTTTCCTGTATGAGTGTTAGCAGTGAAAGCAACGACGGAGGCACCAATGTAAAGATGATTGTGTGCTGAACAGGTCCAGCACCAGCTTTCAATCCTGGCTCTTCTGCTGTGGGAGCAGATGCCAAACGTTCGTGCTGTACTCACTGTGCTGCTGGGCAGCTGAGAGAGATCACCTGAGAATTTGGATTCAAATGGACTTTTAGGTATGAAACCGAGGAGAGACTGCAATGATGGTGACCCCGTTGCAAAGCTCCTTGTGTGCTGAAGAAGCCCAGCACTAGCTTTCCCTGCTGGTCCTTCTGCTGTGCGAGCAGAATCCACTGTTCATTCTGTGCTGACTGTGTTGCTGCACAGCAGAGAGCAGGCTCTGGACTGACTCCATTCAAATGCTTTTCCTGTATGAAAGTGAGCAGTGAAAGCAACGATGGAGGCACCAATGTAAAGGTGATTGTGTGCTGAACAGGTCCAGCACCAGCTTTCAATCCTGGCTCTTCTGCTGTGGGAGCAGATGCCAAACGTTCGTGCTGTACTCACTGTGCTGCTGGGCAGCTGAGAGAGACCACCTGAGAATTTGGATTCAAATGGACTTTTAGGTATGAAACAGAGGAGAGACTGCAATGATGGTGACCCCGTTGCAAAGCTCCTTGTGTGCTGCAGAAGCCCAGCACTAGCTTTCCCTGCTGGTCCTTCTGCCGTGTGAGCAGATGCCACTGTTCATTCTGTGCTGACTGTGTTGCTGCGCAGCAGAGAGCAGGCTCTGGACTGATTCCATTCAAATGCTTTTCCTGTATGAAAGTGAGCAGTGAAAGCAACGATGGAGGCAGCAATGTAAAGGTGATTGTGTGCTGAACCGGTCCAGCACCAGCTTTCAATCCTGGCTCTTCTGCTGTGGGAGCAGATGCCAAACGTTCGTGCTGTACTCACTGTGCTGCTGGGCAGCTGAGAGAGACCACCTGAGAATTTGGATTCAAATGGACTTTTAGGTATGAAACCGAGGAGAGACTGCAATGTTGGTGACCCCGTTGCAAAGCTCCTTGTGTGCTGAAGAGACACAGCACTAGCTTTCCCTGCTGGTCCTTCTGCCGTGTGAGCAGATGCCACTCTTCATTCTGTGCTGTGTTGCTGCCAGCAGGGAGCATTCTCTGGACTTATTCTATTCAAATGCTTTTCCTGTATGAGTGTTAGCAGTGAAAGCAACGATGGAGGCACCAATGTAACGGTGATTGTGTGCTGAACAGGTCCAGTACGAGCTTTCAATCCTGGCTCTTCTGTGGGAGCAGATGCCAAAGGTTCGTGCTGTACTCACTGTGCTGCTTGGCAGCTGAGAGAGACCACCTGAGAATTTGGATTCAAATGGACTTTTAGGTATGAAACCGAGGAGAGAATGCAATGATGGTGACCCCGTTGCAAAGCTGCTTGTGTGCTGTAGAAGCAGAGCACTAGATTTCCCTGCTGGTCCTTCTGCCGTGTGAGCAGATGCCACTGTTCATTCTGTGCTGACTGTGTTGCTGCGCAGCAGAGAGCAGGCTCTGGACTGATTCCATTCAAATGCTTTTCCTGCATGAAAGTGAGCAGTGAAAGCAACGATGGAGGCAGCAATGTAAAGGGGATTGTGTGCTGAACAGGTCCAGCACCAGCTTTCAATCCTGGCTCTTCTGCTGTGGGAGCAGAGGCCAAACGTTCGTGCTGTACTCACTGTGCTGCTGGGCAGCTGAGAGAGACCACCTGAGAATTTGGATTCAAATGGACTTTTAGGTATGAAACCGAGGAGAGACTGCAATGTTGGTGACCCCGTTGCAAAGCTCCTTGTGTGCTGAAGAGACACAGCACTAGCTTTCCCTGCTGGTCCTTCTGCCGTGTGAGCAGATGCCACTGTTCATTCTGTGCTGTGTTGCTGCATGCAGGGAGCAGGCTCTGGACTGATTCTATTCAAATGCTTTTCCTGTATGAGTGTTAGCAGTGAAAGCAACGACGGAGGCACCAATGTAAAGGTGATTGTGTGCTGAACAGGTCCAGCACCAGCTTTCAATCCTGGCTCTTCTGCTGTGGGAGCAGATGCCAAATGTTCGTGCTGTACTCACTGTGCTGCTGGGGCAGCTGAGAGAGACCACCTGAGAATTTGGATTCAAATGGACTTTTAGGTATGAAACCGAGGAGAGACTGCAAAGATGGTGACCCCGTTGCAAAGCTCCTTGTGTGCTGAAGAGACACAGCACTATCATTCCCTGCTGGTCCTTCTTTCGTGTCAGCAGATGCCACTGTTCATTCTGTGCTGTGTTGCTGCCAGCAGGGAGCAGGCTCTGGACTGATTCTATTCAAATGCTTTTCCTGTATGAGTGTTAGCAGTGAAAGCAACGATGGAGGCACCCGATGTAAAGGTGATTGTGTGCTGAACAGGTCCAGCACCAGCTTTCAATCCTGGCTCTTCTGCTGTGGGAGCAGATGCCAAACGTTCGTGCTGTACTCACTGTGCTGCTGGGCAGCTGAGAGAGACCACCTGAGAATTTGGATTCAAATGGACTTTTAGGTATGAAACCGAGGAGAGACTGCAATGATGGTGACCCCGTTGCAAAGCTGCTTGTGTGCTGAAGAAGCCCAGCACTAGCTTTCCCTGCTGGTCCTTCTGCTGTGCGAGCAGAATCCACTGTTCATTCTGTGCTGACTGTGTTGCTGCACAGCAGAGAGCAGGCTCTGGACTGACTCCATTCAAATGCTTTTCCTGTATGAAAGTGAGCAGTGAAAGCAACGATGGAGGCACCAATGTAAAGGTGATTGTGTGCTGAACAGGTCCAGCACCAGCTTTCAATCCTGGCTCTTCTGCTGTGGGAGCAGATGCCAAACGTTCGTGCTGTACTCACTGTGCTGCTGGGCAGCTGAGAGAGACCACCTGAGAATTTGGATTCAAATGGACTTTTAGGTATGAAACCGAGGAGAGACTGCAATGATGGTGACCCGTTGCAAAGGTGCTTGTGTGCTGAAGAGACACAGCCCTAGCTTTCCCTGCTGGTCCTTCTGCCGTGTGAGCAGATGCCACTGTTCATTCTGTGCTGTGTTGCTGCCAGCAGGGAGCATTCTCTGGACTTATTCTATTCAAATGCTTTTCCTGTATGAGTGTTAGCAGTGAAAGCAACGATGGAGGCACCAATGTAAAGGTGATTGTGTGCTGAACAGGTCCAGTACCAGCTTTCAATCCTGGCTCTTCTGTGGGAGCAGATGCCAAAGGTTCGTGCTGTACTCACTGTGCTGCTGGGCAGCTGAGAGAGACCACCTGAGAATTTGGATTCAAATGGACTTTTAGGTATGAAACCGAGGAGAGACTGCAATGATGGTGACCCCGTTGCAAAGCTGCTTGTGTGCTGTAGAAGCAGAGCACTAGCTTTCCCTGCTGGTCCTTCTGCCGTGTGAGCAGATGCCACTGTTCATTCTGTGCTGACTGTGTTCCTGCGCAGCAGAGAGCAGGCTCTGGACTGATTCCATTCAAATGCTTTTCCTGTATGAAAGTGAGCAGTGAAAGCAACGATGGAGGCACCAATCTAAAGGGGATTGTGTGCTGAACAGGTCCAGCACCAGCTTTCAATCCTGGCTCTTCTGCTGTGGGAGCAGAGGCCAAACGTTCGTGCTGTACTCACTGTGCTGCTGGGCAGCTGAGAGAGACCACCTGAGAATTTGGATTCAAATGGACTTTTAGGTATGAAACCTAGGAGAGACTGCAATGATGGTGACCCCGTTGCAAAGCTCCTTGGTGTGCTGAAGAGACACAGCACTAGCTTTCCCTGCTGGTCCTTCTTTCGTGTGAGCAGATGCCACTGTTCATTCTGTGCTGTGTTGCTGCCAGCAGGGAGCAGGCTCTGACTGATTTTATTCAAATGCTTTTCCTGTATGAGTGTTAGAAGTGAAAGCAACGATGGAGGCACCAATGTAAAGGTGATTGTGTGCTGAACAGGTCCAGCACCAGCTTTCAATCCTTGCTCTTCTGCTGTGGGAGCAGATGCCAAACGTTCGTGCTGTGCTCACTGTGCTGCTGGGCAGCTGAGAGAGACCACCTGAGAATTTGGATTCAAATGGACTTTTAGGTATGAAACCGAGGAGTGACTGCAATGTTGGTGACACCGTTGCAAAGCTCCTTGTGTGCTGAAGAGACACAGCACTAGCTTTCCCTGCTGGTCCTTCTTTCGTGTGAACAGATGCCACTGTTCATTCTGTGCTGACTGTGTTGCTGCATGCAGGGAGCAGGCTCTGGACTGATTCTATTCAAATGCTTTTCCTGTATGAAAGTGAGCAGTGAAAGCAAAGATGGAGGCACCAATGTAAAGGTGATTGTGTGCTGAACAGGTCCAGCACCAGCTTTCAATCCTTGCTCTTCTGCTGTGGGAGCAGATGCCAAACGTTCGTGCTGTACTCACTGTGCTGCTGGGCAGCTGAGAGAGACCACCTGAGAATTTGGATTCAAATGGACTTTTAGGTATGAAACCGAGGAGAGACTGCAATGATGGTGACCCCGTTGCAAAGCTCCTTGTGTGCTGAAGAGACACAGCACTAGCATTACCTGCTGGTCCTTCTGCCGTGTGAGCAGATGCCACTGTTCATTCTGTGCTGTGTTGCTGCCAGCAGAGACCAGGCTCTGGACGGATTTTATTCAAATGCTTTTCCTGTATGAGTGTTAGCAGTGAAAGCAACGATGGAGGCACCAATGTAAAGGTGATTGTGTGCTGAACAGGTCCAGCACCAGCTTTCAATCCTGGCTCTTCTGCTGTGGGAGCAGATGCCAAACGTTCGTGCTGTACTCACTGTGCTGCTGGGCAGCTGAGAGAGACCACCTGAGAATTTGGATTCAAATGGACTTTTAGGTATGAAACCGAGGAGAGACTGCAATGATGGTGACCCTGTTGCAAAGCTGCTTGTGTGCTGAAGAAGCCCAGCACTAGCTTTCCCTGCTGGTCCTTCTGCTGTTCGAGCAGAATCCACTGTTCATTCTGCGCTGACTGTGTTGCTGCGCAGCAGAGAGCAGGCTCTGGACTGATTCCATTCAAATGCTTTTCCTGTATGAAAGTGAGCAGTGAAAGCAACGATGGAGGCACCAATGTAAAGGTGATTGTGTGCTGAACAGGTCCAGCACCAGCTTTCAATCCTGGCTCTTCTGCTGTGGGAGCAGATGCCAAACGTTCGTGCTGTACTCACTGTGCTGCTGGGCAGCTGAGAGAGACCACCTGAGAATTTGGATTCAAATGGACTTTTAGGTATGAAACCGAGGAGAGACTGCAATGATGGTGACCCCGTTGCAAAGCTCCTTGTGTGCTGAAGAGACACAGCACTAGCTTTCCCTGCTGGTCCTTCTTTCGTGTGAGCAGATGCCACTGTTCATTCTGTGCTGTGTTGCTGCCAGCAGGGAGCAGGCTCTGGACTGATTTTATTCAAATGCTTTTCCTGTATGAGTGTTAGAAGTGAAAGCAACGATGGAGGCACCAATGTAAAGGTGATTGTGTGCTGAACAGGTCCAGCACCAGCTTTCAATCCTTGCTCTTCTGCTGTGGGAGCAGATGCCAAACGTTCGTGCTGTACTCACTGTGCTGCTTGGCAGCTGAGAGAGACCACCTGAGAATTTGGATTGAAATGGACTTTTAGGTATGAAACCGAGGAGAGACTGCAATGATGGTGACACCGTTGCAAAGCTCCTTGTGTGCTGAAGAGACACAGCACTAGCTTTCCCTGCTGGTCCTTCTGCTGTGCGAGCAGAATCCACTGTTCATTCTGTGCTGACTGTGTTGCTGCGCAGCAGAGAGCAGGCTCTGGACTGATTCCATTCAAATGCTTTTCCTGTATGAAAGTGAGCAGTGAAAGCAACGATGGAGGCAGCAATCTAAAGGGACTGTGTGCTGAACAGGTCCAGCACCAGCTTTCAATCCTTGCTCTTCTGCTGTGGGAGCAGATGCCAAACGTTCGTGCTGTACTCACTGTGCTGCTGGGCAGCTGAGAGAGACCACCTGAGAATTTGGATTCAAAAGGACTTTTAGGTATGAAACCGAGGAGAGACTGCAATGATGGTGACCCCGTTGCAAAGCTGCTTGTGTGCTGAAGAGACACAGCCCTAGCTTTCCCTGCTGGTCCTTCTGCTGTGTTAGCAGAGTCCACTGTTCATTCTGTGCGGACTGTGTTGCTGCGCAGCAGAGAGCAGCCTCTGGACTGATTTCATTCAAATGCTTTTCCTGTATGAAAGTGAGCAGTGAAAGCAACGATGGATGCACCAATGTAAAGGTGATTGTGTGCTGAACAGGTCCAGCACCAGCTTTCAATCCTTGCTCTTCTGCTGTGGGAGCAGATGCCAAACGTTCGTGCTGTACTCACTGTGCTGCTGGGCAGCTGAGAGAGACCACCTGAGAATTTGGATTCAAATGGACTTTTAGGTATGAAACCGAGGAGAGACTGCAATGATGGTGACCCCGTTGCAAAGCTGCTTGTGTGCTGAAGAGACACAGCCCTAGCTTTCCCTGCTGGTCCTTCTGCCGTTTGAGCAGATGCCACTGTTCATTCTGTGCTGTGTTGCTGCCAGCAGAGAGCAGGCTCTGGACTGTTTCCATTCAAATGCTTTTGCTGTATGAGTGTTAGCAGTGAAAACAACGATGGAGGCACCAATGTAAAGGGGATTGTGTGCTGAACAGGTCCAGCACCAGCTTTCAATCCTTGCTCTTCTGCTGTGGGAGCAGATGCCAAACGTTCGTGCTGTACTCACTTTGCTGCTGGGCAGCTGAGACCACCTGAGAATTTGGATTCAAATGGACTTTTAGGTATGAAACCGAGGAGAGACTGCAATGATGGTGACCCCGTTGCAAAGCTGCTTGTGTGCTGAAGAGACACAGCCCTAGCTTTCCCTGCTGGTCCTTCTTCTGTGTTAGCAGAGTCCACTGTTCATTCTGTGCTGACTGTGTTGCTGCACAGCAGAGAGCAACCTCTGGACTGACTCCATTCAAATGCTTTTCCTGTATGAAAGTGAGCAGTGAAAGCAACGATGGAGGCACCAATGTAAAGGTGATTGTGTGCTGAACAGGTCCAGCACCAGCTTTCAATCCTGGCTCTTCTGCTGTGGGAGCAGATGCCAAACGTTCGTGCTGTGCTCACTGTGCTGCTGGGCAGCTGAGAGAGACCACCAGAGAATTTGGATTCAAATGGACTTTTAGGTATGAAACCGAGGAGAGACTGCAATGATGGTGACACCGTTGCAAAGCTCCTTGTGTGCTGAAGAGACACAGCACTAGCTTTCCCTGCTGGTCCTTCTTTCGTGTGAGCAGATGCCACTGTTCATTCTGTGCTGTGTTGCTTCCAGCAGGGAGCAGGCTCTGGACTGATTCTATTCAAATGCTTTTCCTGTATTAGTGTTAGCAGTGAAAGCAACGATGGAGGCACCAATGTAAAGGTGATAGTGTGCTGAACAGGTCCAGCACCAGCTTTCAATCCTTGCTCTTCTGCTGTGGGAGCAGATGCCAAACGTTCGTGATGTACTCACTGTGCTGCAGGGCAGCTGAGAGAGACCACCTGAGAATTTGGATTCAAATGGACTTTTAGGTATGAAACCGAGGAGAGACTGCAATGATGGTCACCCCGTTGCAAAGGTCCTTGTGTGCTGAAGAAGACCAGCACTAGCTTTCCCTGCTGGTCCTACTGCTGTGCGAGCAGAATCCACTGTTCATTCTGTGCTGACTTTGTTGCTGCGCCGCAGAGAGCAGGCTCTGGACTGATTCCATTCAAATGCTTTTCCTGTATGAAAGTGAGCAGTGAAAGCAACGATGGAGGCACCAATGTAAAGGTGATTGTGTGCTGAACAGGTCCAGCACCAGCTTTCAATCCTTGCTCTTCTGCTGTGGGAGCAGATGCCAAACGTTCGTGCTGTACTCACTGTGCTGCTGGGCAGCCGAGACCACCTGAGAATTTGGATTCAAATGGACTTTTAGGTATGAAACAGAGGAGAGACTGCAATGATGGTGACCCCGTTGCAAAGCTGCTTGTGTGCTGAAGAAGCCCAGCACTAGCTTTCCCTGCTGGTCCTTCTGCTGTGCGAGCACAATCCACTGTTCATTCTGTGCTGACTGTGTTGCTGCGCAGCAGAGAGCAGGCTCTGGAGTGATTCCATTCAAATGCTTTTCCTGTATGAAAGTGAGCAGTGAAAGCAACGATGGAGGCACCAATGTAAAGGTGATTGTGTGCTGAACAGGTCCAGCACCAGCTTTCAATCCTGGCTCTTCTGCTGTGGGAGCAGATGCCAAACGTTCGTGCTGTACTCACTGTGCTGCTGGGCAGCTGAGACCACCTGAGAATTTGGATTCAAATGGACTTTTAGGTATGAAACCGAGGAGAGACTGCAATGATGGTGACCCCGTTGCAAAGCTCCTTGTGTGCTAGAAGAGACACAGCACTAGCATTCCCTGCTGGTCCTTCTGCCGTGTGAGCAGATGCCACTGCTCATTCTGTGCTGTGTTGCTGCCAGCAGGGAGCAGGCTCTGGACTGATTCTATTCAAATGCTTTTCCTGTATGAGTGTTAGCAGTGAAAGCAACGATGGAGGCACCAATGTAAAGGTGATTGTGTGCTGAACAGGTCCAGCACCAGCTTTCAATCCTTGCTCTTCTGCTGTGGGAGCAGATGCCAAACGTTCGTGCTGTACTCACTGTGCTGCTGGGCAGCTGAGAGAGACCACCTGAGAATTTGGATTCAAATGGACTTTTAGGTATGAAACCGAGGAGAGACTGCAATGATGGTGACCCCGTTGCAAACTGCTTGTGGGCTGAAGAAGCTCAGCACTAGCTTTCCCTGCTGGTCCTTCTTCTGTGCGAGCAGAATCCACTGTTCATTCTGTGCTGACTGTGTTGCTGCGCAGCAGAGAGCAGGCTCTGGACTGATTCCATTCAAATGCTTTTCCTTTATGAAAGTGAGCAGTGAAAGCAACGATGGAGGCACCAATGTAAAGGTGATTGTGTGCTGAACAGGTCCAGCACCAGCTTTCAATCCTTGCTCTTCTGCTGTGGGAGCAGATGCCAAACGTTCGTGCTGTACTCACTGTGCTGCTGGGCAGCTGAGACCACCTGAGAATTTGGATTGAAATGGACTTTTAGGTATGAAACCGAGGAGAGACTGCAATGATGGTGACCCCGTTGCAAAGCTCCTTGTGTGCTGAAGAGACACAGCACTAGCATTCCCTGCTGGTCCTTCTGCCGTGTGAGCAGATGCCACTGCTCATTCTGTGCTGTGTTGCTGCCAGCAGGGAGCAGGCTCTGGACTGATTCTATTCAAATGCTTTTCCTGTATGAGTGTTAGCAGTGAAAGCAACGATGGAGGCACCAATGTAAAGGTGATTGTGTGCTGAACAGGTCCAGCACCAGCTTTCAATCCTGGCTCTTCTGCTGTGGGAGCAGATGCCAAACGTTCGTGCTGTACTCACTGTGCTGCAGGGCAGCTGAGAGAGACCACCTGAGAATTTGGATTCAAATGGACTTTAAGGTATGAAACCGAGGAGAGACTGCAATGATGGTGACCCCGTTGCAAACTGCTTGTGGGCTGAAGAAGCTCAGCACTAGCTTTCCCTGCTGGTCCTTCTTCTGTGCGAGCAGAATCCACTGTTCATTCTGTGCTGACTGTGTTGCTGCGCAGCAGAGAGCAGGCTCTGGACTGATTCCATTCAAATGCTTTTCCTTTATGAAAGTGAGCAGTGAAAGCAACGATGGAGGCACCAATGTAAAGGTGATTGTGTGCTGAACAGGTCCAGCACCAGCTTTCAATCCTTGCTCTTCTGCTGTGGGAGCAGATGCCAAACGTTCGTGCTGTACTCACTGTGCTGCTGGGCATTTGAGACCACCTGAGAATTTGGATTGAAATGGACTTTTAGGTATGAAACCGAGGAGAGACTGCAATGATGGTGACCCCGTTGCAAAGCTCCTTGTGTGCTGAAGAGACACAGCACTAGCATTCCCTGCTGGTCCTTCTGCCGTGTGAGCAGATGCCACTGCTCATTCTGTGCTGTGTTGCTGCCAGCAGGGAGCAGGCTCTGGACTGATTCTATTCAAATGCTTTTCCTGTATGAGTGTTAGCAGTGAAAGCAACGATGGAGGCACCAATGTAAAGGTGATTGTGTGCTGAACAGGTCCAGCACCAGCTTTCAATCCTTGCTCTTCTGCTGTGGGAGCAGATGCCAAACGTTCGTGCTGTACTCACTGTGCTGCTGGGCAGCTGAGAGAGACCACCTGAGAATTTGGATTCAAATGGACTTTTAGGTATGAAACCGAGGAGAGACTGCAATGATGGTGACCCCGTTGCAAAGCTCCTTGTGTGCTGAAGAGACACAGCACTAGCTTTCCCTGCTGGTCCTTCTGCCGTGTGAGCAGATGCCACTGTTCATTCTGTGCTGTGTTGCTGCATGCAGGGGGCAGGCTCTGGACTGATTCCATTCAAATGCTTTTCCTGTATGAGTGTTAGCAGTGAAAGCAACGATGGAGGCAGCAATGTAAAGGGGATTGTGTGCTGAACAGGTCCAGCACCAGCTTTCAATCCTGGCTCTTCTGCTGTGGGAGCTGATGCCAAACGTTCGTGCTGTACTCACTGTGCTGCTGGGCAGCTGAGAGAGACCACCTGAGAATTTGGATTCAAATGGACTTTTAGGTATGAAACCGAGGAGAGACTGCAATGATGGTGACCCCGTTGCAAAGCTGCTTGTGTGCTGAAGAAGCCCAGCACTAGCTTTCCCTGCTGGTCCTTCTGCCGTGTGAGCAGATGCCACTGTTCATTCTGTGCTGACTGTGTTCCTGCGCAGCAGAGAGCAGGCTCTGGACTGATTCCATTCAAATGCTTTTCCTGTATGAAAGTGAGCAGTGAAAGCAACGATGGAGGCAGCAATCTAAAGGGGATTGTGTGCTGAACAGGTCCAGCACCAGCTTTCAATCCTTGCTCTTCTGCTGTGGGAGCAGATGCCAAACGTTCGTGCTGTACTCACTGTGCTGCTGGGCAGCTGAGCGACACCACCTGAGAATTTGGATTCAAATGGACTTTTAGGTATGAAACCGAGGAGAGACTGCAATGTTGGTGACCCCGTTGCAAAGCTCCTTGTGTGCTGAAGAGACACAGCACCAGCTTTCCCTGCTGGTCCTTCTGCCGTGTGAGCAGATGCCACTGTTCATTCTGTGCTGTGTTGCTGCCAGCAGGGAGCAGGCTCTGGACTGATTCTATTCAAATGCTTTTCCTGTATGAGTGTTAGCAGTGAAAGCAACGATGGAGGCACCAATGTAAAGGTGATTGTGTGCTGAACAGGTCCAGCACCAGCTTTCAATCCTTGCTCTTCTGCTGTGGGAGCAGATGCCAAACGTTCGTGCTGTGCTCACTGTGCTGCTGGGCAGCTGAGAGAGACCACCTGAGAATTTGGATTCAAATGGACTTTTAGGTATGAAACCGAGGAGAGACTGCAATGATGGTGACCCCGTTGCAAAGCTGCTTGTGTGCTGAAGAAGCCCAGCAGTAGCTTTCCCTGCTGGTCCTTCTTTCGTGTGAGCATATGCCACTGTTCATTCTGTGCTGTGTTGCTGCCAGCAGGGAGCAGGCTCTGGGCTGATTCTATTCAAATGCTTTTCCTGTATGAGTGTTAGCAGTGAAAGCAACGATGGAGGCACCAATGTCAAGGTGATTGTGTGCTGAACAGGTCCAGCACCAGCTTTCAATCCTGGCTCTTCTGCTGTGGGAGCAGATGCCAAACGTTCGTGCTGTACTCACTGTGCTGCTGGGCAGCTGAGAGAGACCACCTGAGAATTTGGATTCAAATGGACTTTTAGGTATGAAACCGAGGAGAGACTGCAATGATGGTGACCCCGTTGCAAAGCTGCTTGTGTGCTGAAGAAGCCCAGCACTAGCTTTCCCTGCTGGTCCTTCTGCTGTGCGATCAGTATCCACTGTTCATTCTGTGCTGACTTTGTTGCTGCGCAGCAGAGAGCAGGCTCTGGACTGATTCCATTCAAATGCTTTTCCTGTATGAAAGTGAGCAGTGAAAGCAAAGATGGAGGCACCAATGTAAAGGTGATTGTGTGCTGAACAGGTCCAGCACCAGCTTTCAATCCTTGCTCTTCTGCTGTGTGAGCAGATGCCACTGTTCATTCTGTGCTGGCTGTGTTCCTGCGCAGCAGACAGCAGGCTCTGGACTGATTCCATTCAAATGCTTTTCCTGTATGAAAGTGAGCAGTGAAAGCAACGATGGAGGCACCAATCTAAAGGGGATTGTGTGCTGAACAGGTCCAGCACCAGCTTTCAATCCTGGCTCTTCTGCTGTGGGAGCAGATGCCAAACGTTCGTGCTGTACTCACTGTGCTGCTGGGCAGCTGAGACCACCTGAGAATTTGGATTCAAATGGACTTTTAGGTATGAAACCGAGGAGAGACTGCAATGATGGTGACCCCGTTGCAAAGCTCCTTGTGTGCTGAAGAGACACAGCACTAGCTTTCCCTGCTGGTCCTTCTTTCGTGTGAGCAGATGCCACTCTTCATTCTGTGCTGTGTTGCTGCATGCAGGGAGCAGGCTCTGGACTGATTCCATTCAAATGCTTTTCCTGTATGAGTGTTAGCAGTGAAAGCAACGATGGATGCACCAATGTAAAGGGGATTGTGTGCTGAACAGGTCCAGCACCAGCTTTCAATCCTTGCTCTTCTGCTGTGGGAGCAGATGCCAAACGTTCGTGCTGTACTCACTGTGCTGCTGGGCAGCTGAGACCACCTGAGAATTTGGATTCAAATGGACTTTTAGGTATGAAACCGAGGAGAGACTGCAATGATGGTGACCCCGTTGCAAAGCTGCTTGTGTGCTGAAGAAGCCCAGCACTAGCTTTCCCTGCTGGTCCTTCTGCTGTGCGAGCAGAATCCACTGTTCATTCTGTGCTGACTGTGTTGCTGCGCAGCAGAGAGCAGGCTCTGGACTGATTCCATTCAAATGCTTTTCCTGCATGAAAGTGAGCAGTGAAAGCAACGATGGAGGCACCAATGTAAAGGTGATTGTGTGCTGAACAGGTCCAGCACCAGCTTTCAATCCTTGCTCTTCTGCTGTGGGAGCAGATGCCAAAAGTTCGTGCTGTGCTCACTGTGCTGCTGGGCAGCTGAGAGAGACCACCTGAGAATTTGGATTCAAATGGACTTTTAGGTATGAAACCGAGGAGAGACTGCAATGATGGTGACCCCGTTGCAAAGCTCCTTGTGTGCTGAAGAGACACAGCACTAGCATTACCTGCTGCTCCTTCTTTCGTGGGAGCCGATGCCACTGTTCATTCTGTGCTGTGTTGCTGCCAGCAGGGAGCAGGCTCTGGACTGATTCTATTCAAATGCTTTTCCTGTATGAGTGTTAGCAGTGAAAGCAACGATGGAGGCACCAATGTAAAGGTGATTGTGTGCTGAACAGGTCCAGCACCAGCTTTCAATCCTTGCTCTTCTGCTGTGGGAGCAGATGCCAAACGTTCGTGCTGTAGTCACTGTGCTGCTGGGCAGCTGAGAGAGACCACATGAGAATTTGGATTCAAATGGACTTTTAGGTATGAAACCGAGGAGAGACTGCAATGATGGTGACCCCGTTGCAAAGCTGCTTGTGTGCTGAAGAAGCCCAGCACTAGCTTTCCCTGCTGGTCCTTCTGCTGTGCGAGCAGAATCCACTGTTCATTCTGTGCTGACTGTGGTGCTGCGCAGCAGAGAGCAGGCTCTGGACTGATTCCATTCTAATGCTTTTCCTGTATGAAAGTGAGCAGTGAAAGCAACGATGGAGGCACCAATGTAAAGGTGATTGTGTGCTGAACAGGTCCAGCACCAGCTTTCAATCCTTGCTCTTCTGCTGTGGGAGCAGATGCCAAAAGTTCGTGCTGTACTCACTGTGCTGCTGGGCAGCTGAGACCACCTGAGAATTTGGATTCAAATGGACTTTTATGTATGAAACCGAGGAGAGACTGCAATGATGGTGACCCCGTTGCAAAGCTGCTTGTGTGCTGAAGAGACACAGCCCTAGCTTTCCCTGCTGGTCCTTCTGCCGTGTGAGCAGATGCCACTGTTCATTCTCTGCTGTGTTGCTGCATGTAGGGAGCAGGCTCTGGACTGATTCTATTCAAATGCTTTTCCTGTATGAGTGTTAGCAGTGAAAGCAACGATGGAGGCACCAATGTAAATGTGATTGTGTGCTGAACAGGTCCAGCACCAGCTTTCAATCCTGGCTCTTCTGCTGTGGGAGCAGACGCCAAACCTTCGTGCTGTACTCAGTGTGCTGCTGGGCAGCTGAGACCACCTGAGAATTTGGATTCAAATGGACTTTTAGGTATAAAACCGAGGAGAGACAGCAATGATGGTGACCCCGTTGCAAAGCTGCTTGTGTGCTGAAGAAGCCCAGCACTAGCTTTCCCTGCTGGTCCTTCTGCTGTGCGAGCAGAATCCACTGTTCATTCTGTGCTGTGTTCCTGCGCAGCAGAGAGCAGGCTCTGGACTGATTCCATTCAAATGCTTTTCGTGAATGAATGTGAGCAGTGACAGCAACGATGGAGGCACCAATGTAAAGGTGATTGTGTGCTGAACAGGTCCAGCACCAGCTTTCAATCCTTGCTCTTCTGTTGTGGGAGCAGATGCCAAACGTTCGTGCTGTACTCACTGTGCTGCTGGGCAGCTGAGAGACACCACCTGAGAATTTGGATTCAAATGGACTTTTAGGTATGAAACCGAGGAGAGACTGCAATGATGGTGACCCCGTTGCAAAGCTGCTTGTGTGCTGAAGAGACACAGCACTAGCTTTCCCTGCTGGTCCTTCTGCTGTGCGAGCAGAATCCACTGGTCATTCTGTGCTGACTGTGTTGCTGCGCAGCAGAGAGCAGGCTCTGGACTGATTCCATTCAAATGCTTTTCCTGTATGAAAGTGAGCAGTGAAAGCAACGATGGAGGCACCAATGTAAAGGGGATTGTGTGCTGAACAGGTCCAGCACCAGCTTTCAATCCTGGCTCTTCTGCAGTGGGAGCAGATGCCAAACGTTCGTGCTGTACTCACTGTGTTGCTGGGCAGCTGAGAGAGACCACCTGAGAATTTGGATTCAAATGGACTTTTAGGTATGAAACCGAGGAGAGACTGCAATGATGGTGACCCCGTTGCAAAGCTCCTTGTGTGCTGAAGAGACACAGCACTAGCTTTCCCTGCTGGTCCTTCTGCCGTGTGAGCAGATGCCACTGTTCATTCTGTGCTGTGTTGCTGCCAGCAGGGAGCAGGCTCTGGACTGATTCTATTCAAATGCTTTTCCTGTATGAGTGTTAGCAGTGAAAGCAACGATGGAGGCACCAATGTAAAGGGGATTGTGTGCTGAACAGGTCCAGCACCAGCTTTCAATCCTGGCTCTTCTGCTGTGGGAGCAGAGGCCAAACGTTCGTGCTGTACTCACTGTGCTGCTGGGCAGCTGAGAGAGACAACCTGAGAATTTGGATTCAAATGGACTTTTAGGTATGAAACCGAAGAGAGACTGCAATGATGGTGACCCCGTTGCAAAGCTGCTTGTGTGCTGAAGAAGCCCAGCACTAGCTTTCCCTGCTGGTCCTTCTGCCGTGTGAGCAGATGCCACTGTTCATTCTGTGCTGACTGTGTTGCTGCGCAGCAGAGAGCAGGCTCTGGACTGATTCCATTCAAATGCTTTTCCTGTATGAGTGTTAGCAGTGAAAGCAACGATGGAGGCACCAATGTAAAGGTGATTGTGTGCTGAACAGGTCCAGCACCAGCTTTCAATCCTTGCTCTTCTGCTGTGGGAGCAGATGCCAAACGTTCGTGCTGTACTCACTGTGCTGCTGGGCAGCTGAGAGAGACCACCTGAGAATTTGGATTCAAATGGACTTTTAGGTATGAAACCGAGGAGAGACAGCAATGATGGTGACCCCGTTGCAAAGCTCCTTGTGTGCTGAAGAGACACAGCACTAGCTTTCCTTGCTGGTCCTTCTGCCGTGTGAGCAGATGCCACTGTTCATTCTGTGCTGTGTTGCTGCATGCAGGGAGCAGGCTCTGGACTGATTCTATTCAAATGCTTTTCCTGTATGAGTGTTAGCAGTGAAAGCAACGATGGAGGCACCAATGTAAAGGTGATTGTGTGCTGAACAGGTCCAGCACCAGCTTTCAATCCTTGCTCTTCTGCTGTGGGAGCAGATGCTAAACGTTCGTGCTGTACTCACTCTGCTGCTGGGCAGCTGAGACCACCTGAGAATTTGGATTCAAATGGACTTTTAGGTATGAAACCGAGGAGAGACTGCAATGATGGTGACCCCGTTGCAAAGCTGCTTGTGTGCTGAAGAAGCCCAGCACTAGCTTTCCCTGCTGGTCCTTCTGCTGTGCGAGCAGAATCCACTGTTCATTCTGTGCTGACTGTGATGCTGCGCAGCAGAGAGCAGGCTCCAGACTGATTCCATTCAAATGCTTTTCCTGTATGAAAGTGAGCAGTGAAAGCAACGATGGAGGCACCAATGTAAAGGGGATTGTGTGCTGAACAGGTCCAGCACCAGCTTTCAATCCTTGCTCTTCTGCTGTGGGAGCAGAGGCCAAACGTTCGTGCTGTACTCACCTTGCTGCTGGGCAGCTGAGACCACCTGAGAATTTGGATTCAAATGGACTTTTAGGTATGAAACCGAGGAGAGACTGCAATGATGGTGACCCCGTTGCAAAGCTCCTTGTGTGCTGAAGAGACACAGCACTAGCTTTCCCTGCTGGTCCTTCTGCCGTGTGAGCAGATGCCACTGTTCATTCTGTGCTGTGTTGCTGCCAGCAGGGAGCAGGCTCTGGACTGATTCTATTCAAATGCTTTTCCTGTATGAGTGTTAGCAGTGAAAGCAACGATGGAGGCACCAATGTAAAGGGGATTGTGTGCTGAACAGGTCCAGCACCAGCTTTCAATCCTTGCTCTTCTGCCGTGTGAGCAGATGCCACCGTTCATTCTGTGCTGTGTTGCTGCCAGCAGGGAGCAGGCTCTGGACTGAATCTATTCAAATGCTTTTCCTGTATGAAAGTGAGCAGTGAAAGCAACGATGGAGGCACCAATGTAAAGGGGATTGTGTGCTGAACAGGTCCAGCACCAGCTTTCAATCCTTGCTCTTCTGCTGTGGGAGCAGATGCCAAACGTTCGTGCTGTACTCACTGTGCTGCTGGGCAGCTGAGAGAGACCACCTGAGAATTTGGATTCAAATGGACTTTTAGGTATGAAACCGAGGAGAGACTGCAATGATGGTGACCCCGTTGCAAAGCTCCTTGTGTGCTGAAGAGACACAGCACTAGCTTTCCCTGCTGGTCCTTCTGCCGTGTGAGCAGATGCCACTGTTCATTCTGTGCTGACTGTGTTGCTGCGCAACAGAGAGGAGGCTCTGGACTGAATCTATTCAAATGCTTTTCCTGTATGAGTGTTAGCAGTGAAAGCAACGATGGAGGCACCAATGTAAAGGGGATTGTGTGCTGAACAGGTCCAGCACCAGCTTTCAATCCTTGCTCTTCTGCTGTGGGAGCAGATGCCAAACGTTCGTGCTGTACTCACTGTGCTGCTGGGCAGCTGAGAGAGACCACCTGAGAATTTGGATTCAAATGGACTTTTAGGTATGAAACCGAGGAGAGACTGCAATGATGGTGACCCCGTTGCAAAGCTCCTTGTGTGCTGAAGAGACACAGCACTAGCTTTCCCTGCTGGTCCTTCTGCCGTGTGAGCAGATGCCACAGTTCATTCTGTGCTGTGTTGCTGCCAGCAGGGAGCAGGCTCTGGACTGATTCCATTCAAATGCTTTTCCTGTATGAGTGTTAGCAGTGAAAGCAACGATGGAGGCACCAGTGTAAAGGGGATTGTGTGCTGAACAGGTCCAGCACCAGCTTTCAATCCTTGCTCTTCTGCTGTGGGAGCAGATGCCAAACGTTCATGCTGTACTCACTGTGCTGCTGGGCAGCTGAGAGAGACCACCTGAGAATTTGGATTCAAATGGACTTTTAGGTATGAAACCGAGTAGAGACTGCAATGATGGTGACCCCTTTTCAAAGCTGACTGTGTGCTGAAGAAGCCCAGCACTAGCTTTCCCTGCTGGTCCTTCTGCCGTGGGAGCAGATTCCACTGTTCATTCTGTGCTGTGTTGCTGCGCAGCAGAGAGCAGGCTCTGGACTGATTCCATTCAAATGCTTTTCCTGTATGAGTGTTAGCAGTGAAAGCAACGATGGAGGCACCAATGTAAAGGTGATTGTGTGCTGAACAGGTCCAGCACCAGCTTTCAATCCTTGCTCTTCTGTTGTGGGAGCAGATGCCAAACGTTCGTGCTGTACTCACTGTGCTGCTGGGCAGCTGAGACCACCTGAGAATTTGGATTCAAATGGACTTTTAGGTATGAAACCGAGGAGAGACTGCAATGATGGTGACCCCGTTGCAAAGCTGCTTGTGTGCTGAAGAGACACAGCACTAGCTTTCCCTGCTGGTCCTTCTGCTGTGCGAGCAGAATCCACTGGTCATTCTGTGCTGACTGTGTTGCTGCGCAGCAGAGAGCAGGCTCTGGACTGATTCCATTCAAATGCTTTTCCTGTATGAAAGTGAGCAGTGAAAGCAACGATGGAGGCACCAATGTAAAGGGGATTGTGTGCTGAACAGGTCCAGCACCAGCTTTCAATCCTGGCTCTTCTGCAGTGGGAGCAGATGCCAAACTTTCGTGCTGTACTCACTGTGTTGCTGGGCAGCTGAGAGAGACCACCTGAGAATTTGGATTCAAATGGACTTTTAGGTATGAAACCGAGGAGAGACTGCAATGATGGTGACCCCGTTGCAAAGCTCCTTGTGTGCTGAATAGACACAGCACTAGCTTTCCCTGCTGGTCCTTCTGCCGTGGGAGCAGATGCCACTGTTCATTCTGTGCTGTGTTGCTGCGCAGCAGAGAGCAGGCTCTGGACTGATTCCATTCAAATGCTTTTCGTGAATGAATGTGAGCAGTGAAAGCAACGATGGAGGCACCAATGTAAAGGTGATTGTGTGCTGAACAGGTCCAGCACCAGCTTTCAATCCTTGCTCTTCTGTTGTGGGAGCAGATGCCAAACGTTCGTGCTGTACTCACTGTGCTGCTGGGCAGCTGAGAGACACCACCTGAGAATTTGGATTCAAATGGACTTTTAGGTATGAAACCGAGGAGAGACTGCAATGATGGTGACCCCGTTGCAAAGCTGCTTGTGTGCTGAAGAGACACAGCACTAGCTTTCCCTGCTGGTCCTTCTGCTGTGCGAGCAGAATCCACTGGTCATTCTGTGCTGACTGTGTTGCTGCGCAGCAGAGAGCAGGCTCTGGACTGATTCCATTCAAATGCTTTTCCTGTATGAAAGTGAGCAGTGAAAGCAACGATGGAGGCACCAATGTAAAGGGGATTGTGTGCTGAACAGGTCCAGCACCAGCTTTCAATCCTGGCTCTTCTGCAGTGGGAGCAGATGCCAAACGTTCGTGCTGTACTCACTGTGTTGCTGGGCAGCTGAGAGAGACCACCTGAGAATTTGGATTCAAATGGACTTTTAGGTATGAAACCGAGGAGAGACTGCAATGATGGTGACCCCGTTGCAAAGCTCCTTGTGTGCTGAAGAGACACAGCACTAGCTTTCCCTGCTGGTCCTTCTGCCGTGTGAGCAGATGCCACTGTTCATTCTGTGCTGTGTTGCTGCCAGCAGGGAGCAGGCTCTGGACTGATTCTATTCAAATGCTTTTCCTGTATGAGTGTTAGCAGTGAAAGCAACGATGGAGGCACCAATGTAAAGGGGATTGTGTCCTGAACAGGTCCAGCACCAGCTTTCAATCCTGGCTCTTCTGCTGTGGGAGCAGAGGCCAAACGTTCGTGCTGTACTCACTGTGCTGCTGGGCAGCTGAGAGAGACAACCTGAGAATTTGGATTCAAATGGACTTTTAGGTATGAAACCGAGGAGAGACTGCAATGATGGTGACCCCGTTGCAAAGCTGCTTGTGTGCTGAAGAAGCCCAGCACTAGCTTTCCCTGCTGGTCCTTCTGCCGTGTGAGCAGATGCCACTGTTCATTCTGTGCTGACTGTGTTGCTGCGCAGCAGAGAGCAGGCTCTGGACTGATTCCATTCAAATGCTTTTCCTGTATGAAAGTGAGCAGTGAAAGCAACAGTGGACGCACCAATATAAAGGGGATTGTGTGCTGAACAGGTCCAGCACCAGCTTTCAATCCTGGCTCTTCTGCTGTGGGAGCAGATGCCAAACGTTCGTGCTGTACTCACTGTGCTGCTGGGCAGCTGAGAGAGACCACCTGAGAATTTGGATTCAAATGGACTTTTAGGTATGAAACCGAGGAGAGACTGCAATGATGGTGACCCCGTTGCAAAGCTCCTTGTGTGCTGAAGAGAAACAGCACTAGCTTTCCCTGCTGGTCCTTCTGCCGTGTGAGCAGATGCCACTGTTCATTCTGTGCTGTGTTGCTGCATGCAGGGAGCAGGCTCTGGACTGATTCTATTCAAATGCTTTTCCTGTATGAGTGTTAGCAGTGAAAGCAACGATGGAGGCGCCAATGTAAAGGTGATTGTGTGCTGAACAGGTCCAGCACCAGCTTTCAATCCTGGCTCTTCTGCTGTGGGAGCAGAGGCCAAACGTTCGTGCTGTACTCACTGTGCTGCTGGGCAGCTAAGAGACACCACCTGAGAATTTGGATTCAAATGGACTTTTAGGTATGAAACCGAGGAGAGACTGCAATGATGGTGACCCCGTTGCAAAGCTCCTTGTGTGCTGAAGAAGCCCAGCACTAGCTTTCCCTGCTGGTCCTTCTGCTGTGCGAGCAGAATCCACTGTTCATTCTGTGCTGACTGTGTTTCTGCGCAGCAGAGAGCAGGCTCTGGACTGATTCTATTCAAATGCTTTTCCTGTATGAGTGTTAGCAGTGAAAGCAACGATGGAGGCACCAATGTAAAGGTGATTGTGTGCTGAACAGGTCCAGCACCAGCTTTCAATCCTTGCTCTTCTGCTGTGGGAGCAGATGCCAAACGTTCGTGCTGTACTCACTGTGCTGCTGGGCAGCTGAGAGAGACCACCTGAGAATTTGGATTCAAATGGACTTTTAGGTATGAAACCGAGGAGAGACAGCAATGATGGTGACCCCGTTGCAAAGCTCCTTGTGTGCTGAAGAGACACAGCACTAGCTTTCCTTGCTGGTCCTTCTGCCGTGTGAGCAGATGCCACTGTTCATTCTGTGCTGTGTTGCTGCATGCAGGGAGCAGGCTCTGGACTGATTCTATTCAAATGCTTTTCCTGTATGAGTGTTAGCAGTGAAAGCAACGATGGAGGCACCAATGTAAAGGTGATTGTGTGCTGAACAGGTCCAGCACCAGCTTTCAATCCTTGCTCTTCTGCTGTGGGAGCAGATGCTAAACGTTCGTGCTGTACTCACTGTGCTGCTGGGCAGCTGAGACCACCTGAGAATTTGGATTCAAATGGACTTTTAGGTATGAAACCGAGGAGTGACAGCAATGATGGTGACCCCGTTGCAAAGCTGCTTGTGTGCTGAAGAAGCCCAGCACTAGCTTTCCCTGCTGGTCCTTCTGCCGTGGGAGCAGATGCCACTGTTCATTCTGTGCTGACTGTGTTGCTGCGCAGCAGAGAGCAGGCTCTGGACAGATTACATTCAAATGCTTTTCCTGTATGAATGTTAGCAGTGAAAGCAACGATGGAGGCACCAATGTAAAGTTGATTGTGTGCTGAACAGGTCCAGCACCAGCTTTCAATCCAGGCTGTACTGCTATGGGAGCAGAGGCCAAACGTTCGTGCTGTACTCACTGTGCTGCTTGGCAGCTGAGAGAGACCACCTGAGAATTTGGATTCAAATGGACTTTTAGGTAAGAAACCGAGGAGAGACTGCAATGATGGTGACACCTTTGCAATGCTGCTTGTGTTCTGAAGAGGCCCAGCACTAGCTTTCCCTGCTGGTCCTTCTGCCGTGGGAGCAGATGCCACTGTTCATTCTGTGCTGACTGTGTTGCTGCGCAACAGAGAGCAGGCTCCGGACTGATTCCATTCAAATGCTTTTCCTGTATGAATGTTAGCAGTGAAAGCAAGGATGGAGGCACCAATGTAAAGGTGATTGTGTGCTGAGCGGGTCCAGCACCAGTTTTCAATCTTGGCTCTTCTGCTGTGGGAGCAGAGGCCAAACGTTCGTGCTGTACTCACTGTGCTGCTGGGCAGCTGAGAGAGTCCACCTGAGAATTTGGATTCAAATGGACTTTTAGGTATGAAACCGAGGAGAGACTGCAATGATGGTGACCCCTTTTCAAAGCTGACAGTGTGCTGAAGAGGCCCAGCACTAGCTTTCCCTGCTGGTCCTTCTGCCGTGGGAGCAGATGCCACTGTTCATTCTGTGCTGACTGTGTTGCTGCGCAGCAGAGAGCAGGCTCTGGACTGATTCCATTCAAATGCTTTTCCTGTATGAATGTTAGCAGTGAAAGCAACGATGGAGGCACCAATGTAAAGGTGATTGTGTGCTGAACAGGTCCAGCACCAGCTTTCAATCCTGGCTCTTCTGCTGTGGGAGCAGTTGCCAAACGTTCGTGCTGTACTCACTGTGCTGCTGGGCAGCTGAGAGACACCACCTGAGAATTTGGATTCAAATGGACTTTTAGGTATGAAACCGAGGAGAGACTGCAATGATGGTGACACCGTTGCAAAGCTGCTTGTGTGCTGAAGAGGCCCAGCACTAGCTTTCCCTGCTGGTCCTTCTGCCGTGGGAGCAGATGCCACTGTTCATTCTGTGCTGACTGTGTTGCTGCGCAGCAGAGAGCAGGCTCTGGACTGATTCCATTCAAATGCTTTTCCTGTATGTCGTGGTTTAAACCCAGTCAGGTAACTTGTTCACTCACTCCCAGTGAGTGGTGCCGAGCTGACAACAATCATGGTCCGTGTCCGTCTCCCCCCCCCCTGCACCGGGGCTCTCCCCTTCCCCGCTCCCGGAGGAACGGGGAGGAGGATCGAGAGAGTGCAACTCCCACGGGTTGAGACAAGAACAGTCCAGCAACAAATCACCACCGCTACTATCAGCTAAAACAATGATAAGGGAAAATAACAAGGGAAGAGAATACGATACCACCGGCCAAGAAAACGAGTTCCATCCGGAAGCTCCTGTCCTTCCGGGTAACTCCCAGTTACCCCCCACCCCGGGCATGACGTGCTGTGGTATGGAATACCTCCCCGGCTAGCCCGGGTCAGGCGCCCCGTCTCTGCCTCCTCACAGCTTCCCCTCCTCCCTGGCAGAGCATGAGCCCCACAGAGTCCTTGGTCAGGGTAAACATCACTTAGCAACAACCGACAACATCGGCTTCACCAACACTGTTCTCAAGCTAGAAGTCAAAACACAGCACTGCACCAGTTAACACAAAGGAAAAAACATGACTCCTACTGCTGAACCCAGGACATTATCCACCCCTTATTCCATACCATTCACGTCGTGTTCAGATCCCACATTTTCAATACACCATCGCTCTCCCACATATATACATCCATATACATACAGACCAAGAGGAAAAAATCATTTTCTTAGTGCATGGACCAATCCCTATAATGCTGCCGAGTCCATTTGGTCCATGATGTTCCAAGTTCATTCTCTGTTGGGATGATGGCTGGAGGGAAGTCAGGGCCAGTCGCTGGTGACCTGGAGACATCTAGTTGATGGGCTATAAAAGCATTACACAGCAGGCAACAGCATACAATTGAGTTCACTGGCTGTTTTCCCCTAAAATCAAATCCCCTTGAGGTATACATCGGACTTCCCCATCTTCCCGCATTACCCACCAAGTATATCCAGGTCCCTGAGCAAAAGCAATCCCACGAGTGGGTTTGCCTTTACCTGAAGCAGGAATAACCCAGACTGTCTTCCCCAGCAAATTCTTCATATGCACCATGGGAACTTTGTCCCCCTCTACAATATGTAAAAGTTCTGACTGGGCTGGGCCAGCCCTGTTGGCAGATCCTCTGGTGTTGACCAACCAGGTGGCCTTTGGTAAATGTGTATCCCAATGCTTGAAAGTTCCCCCACCCATCGCTCTCAGTGTAGTTTTTAACAGCCCATTGTACCGTTCGATTTTCCCAGAGGCTGGTGCATGGTAGGGGATGTGATATACCCACTCAATGCCATGCTCTTTGGCCCAAATATCTATAAGGTTATTTCGGAAATGAGTCCCATTGTCTGACTCAATTCTCTCTGGGGTGCCGTGTCGCCACAAAATCTGTTTCTCAAGGCCCAGGATAGTGTTCCGGGCAGTGGCATGGGGCACAGCGTATGTTTCCAGCCACCCGGTGGTTGCTTCCACCATGGTAAGCACATGGCGCTTGCCTTGGCGGGTTGGTGGCAGTGTGATATAGTCAATCTGCCAGGCCTCCCCATATTTATACTTCAACCATCGTCCTCCATACCAAAGAGGCTTTAACCGCTTGGCTTGTTTAATTGCAGCACATGTTTCACACTCATGAATAACCTGGGCAATAGTGTCCATTGTTAAGTCCACCCCTCGGTCACGGGCCCATCTATATGTTGCATCTCTGCCCTGATGGCCTGAAGTGTCATGGGCCCACCGGGCCAGAAATAATTCACCTTTATGTTGCCAATCTAAGTCCATCTGAGCCACTTCAATCTTAGCCGCTTTATCCACTTGTTGGTTGTTCTGGTGTTCCTCAGTGGCCCGACTCTTGGGTACATGGGCATCTACATGACGTACCTTCACCACCAGGTTCTGCACCCGGGCAGCAATATCTTTCCACAGTGCAGCAGCCCAGATGGGTTTACCTCTGCGTTGCCAGTTGCTCTGCTTCCATTGCTTCAACCACCCCCACAGGGCATTTGCCACCATCCATGAGTCAGTATAGAGATAAAGTACTGGCCACTTTTCTCGTTCAGCAATGTCCAGGGCCAGCTGGATGGCTTTCACCTCGGCAAATTGACTCGATTCACCCTCTCCTTCAGCAGTTTCTGCAACTTGTCGTCCAGGACTCCATACAGCTGCCTTCCATCTCCGATGCTTTCCCACAATACGGCAAGAGCCATCAGTAAACAAGGCATACTGCTTTTCACTTTCTGACAGTTTATTATATGGTGGGGCCTCTTCAGCACGCACCACCTCCTCCTCTGGTGACATTCCGAAATCTTTGCCCTCTGGCCAGTCCATGATGACTTCTAGAATGCCTGGACGACTGGGATTTCCTATTCGAGTTCGTTGTGTAATTAGTGCAGCCCATTTACTCCATGTAGCATCAGTTGCATGATGTGTAGAGGAGACCCTGCCTTTGAACATCCAGCCCAGCACGGGCAGCCGGGGTGCCAGGAGGAGCTGTGCTTCAGTGCCAATCACTTCCGAAGCAGCTCGAACCCCTTCATACGCTGCCAGTATCTCTTTCTCAGTTGGGGTATAGCTGGCCTCAGATCCTTTGTATCCCCGACTCCAAAAGCCGAGGGGTCGACCTCGAGTCTCCCCTGGAGCTTTCTGCCAGAGGCTCCAGGTAGGACCGTTCTCCCCAGCTGCAGTGTACAGCACATGTTTTACATCTGGCCCAGTCCGGACTGGTCCAAGGGCTACTGCATGAACTATCTCACGTTTAATTTGCTCAAAGGCTTGTTGCTGCTCAGGGCCCCATTTAAAATCATTCTTCTTCCGGGTCACATGATAGAGAGGGCTTACAATCGAACTGTAATTTGGGATGTGCATTCTCCAGAACCCCACTGCACCCAAGAAAGCTTGCGTTTCTTTCTTATTAGTTGGTGGAGACATTGCTGTTATCTTGTTGATCACATCTGTGGGGATCTGTCTACGTCCATCTTGCCATTTTATTCCCAAAAATTGAATCTCCTGTGCAGGTCCCTTGACCTTACTCCGTTTTATGGCAAAACCGGCTTTCAGCAGGATTTGGATTATTTTCCTCCCTTTCTCAAAGACTTCTTCCGCTGTATCGCCCCACACAATAATGTCATCAATGTATTGCAGGTGTTCTGGAGCTTGCCCCTGTTCCAGTGCGGTCTGGGTCAGTCCATGGCAAATGGTAGGGCTGTGTTTCCACCCCTGGGGCAGTTGGTTCCAAGTGAACTGGACACCCCTCCAAGTAAAAGCAAACTGTGGCCTGCACTCTGCTGCCAAAGGAATGGAGAAAAATGCATTGGCAATATCAATCGTGGCATACCACTTGGCTGCCTTTGACTCTAGTTCATACCGAAGTTCTAGCATGTCCGGTACAGCAGCACTCAATGGTGGTGTGACTTCATTCAGGCCACGATAGTCTACTGTTAGTCTCCATTCTCCATTAGACTTTCGCACTGGCCATATGGGGCTATTGAAGGGTGAACGGGTCCTGCTGATCACCCCCTGACTCTCCAGTCTACGGATCAGCTGATGGATGGGAATCAGGGAGTCTCGGTTGGTGCGATATTGCCGCCGGTGCACTGTTGTGGTCGCAATTGGCACTTGTTGTTCTTCAACTTTCAGCAACCCCACAGCAGAGGGATCTTCTGAGAGACCAGGCAAGGTGGACAGCTGCTCAATTTCCTCAGTCTCCAAAGCAGCAATACCAAAAGCCCACCGGTACCCTTTTGGGTCTTTGAAGTACCCTCTCTTGAGGTAGTCTATGCCGAGGATGCATGGAGCCTCTGGACCAGTCACAATAGGGTGCTTTTGCCACTCCCTCCCAGTCAGGCTGATTTCAGCCTCCAGCACAGTCAACTCTTGGGATCCTCCTGTTACTCCAGAAATATAGATGGGTTCCACCCCTTGACAGCTTGATGGCATCAGGGTACACTGTGCACCGGTATCTACTAGAGCCTTATACTTCTGTGGGACTGATGTGCCAGGCCATCTGATCCACACAGTCCAGTAAATCCGATTGTCCCCTACCTCCACCTGGCTGGAGGCAGGGCCCCTCTAATGGTCGTCACAGCATTGGACACTTAAGTCGTGTTGAAAGGGATTATTCTTCGTTATCACAGGAGCTGGAGTAAAATCAGCTCTTCCACTCCATCTGGGAAACTGCTCACCAGAGACTGAAGCCGTAGCTCTCATGGGACGATCAGTCTTGGCCCTTGCTCCCCTCTTCAGTTCACTCACCCGTTCCTCCAAAACTGAAGTAGGTTTTCCATCCCACTTTGTCATGTCTTCTCCGTGATCCAGCAGGTAAAACCATAGGGTACCCCGTGGCGTATACCTTCTGTATCTCCTCTCTTGAATAATAGGACGTCTTTTGTTAATAGCTGAGACGCGTGTTGGTACACGTGAGGAGCTGGATAAATCAGAGAGATCGTCCCTCAATTTGTCGAGGTCCTGGGACAGTTTTTTCACAGCTGAGATGATGGAAGGAGTGAGATTGTCTTCGAACTCTCGGAGTTTATGAACCATTTCATCCACTGTTAGTGGTACTATGTCATTCCAGGTCACTGTTGCCAATGAATGGGCATATGATGACGGTGCATTCCGTGTAAGTTTTCGCCACATGGGTCGTGTACATTCAACTTCATCTGGATCTATAGGTGTATCCCCGTTATTCGGCTTGATGTGATAGAGCATCTCTACGATGGCCGATTCCCTCAGAGACTGGATGCCTTTGTCTATAGTAGTCCACTTGGCCGAACGACTCGTAACATCGTCCTTGTACGGAAACCTTTCTTTCACAGCTGCCAAGAGCCTCCTCCAAAGGCTGAGGGATTTTTTCTCTCTTGCAATTGCTTTGTCAATTCCCCCTTCTCTAGCAAGTGATCCCAGCTGCTTGGCTTCTGTACCTTCTAGTTCGTGACCATCGGCCCCATTGTCCCAGCATCGGAGTAACCAGGTGATGATGTGCTCCCCTGGTTGACGGGTAAAATCTTTTCGCATATTCCGCAGCTCGGTTGAGGTCCGAGGTCGAGAAGTTACCTCTTCTTCTTCTTCTTCGTCATGTGATGATGACTCCTGATCAGATTCTGGACCGGGTGGTGAATTCATTGGTTCTTCATCTCGCTTCACCCTTTTTGCCTCCTTTTTGCTTGTTCTCTTGCGTACAGGGGCAACTGATAGTGGTACGAATTGGTCCTCTGGTTTGGCTGCAGTGATTATCACCGTGGTTTGAGTAGCGACTGTACTTGTTGCTGGGGGTGGTGTAGCTACCGTGCTTGGAGCTGGGGTAACCGCGCTGTCTGTTGCAGTTGAAGTTTGAGCAGCTGCTGTACTTGCCACTGGGGTAGCTGCGCAGTTCATTGCAGCCAAAGTTTGAGTAGCGACTGTCGCTTTGCCCTCAAATCCGCCGATATTCTTTTCCTTTTGAAGGTGCTGGATAGTGTTGAACAAGGCCCTGTGAGCATAGGCCAAGCCCCAGCACGTTGCCGTGATTTGTCCATCTCTGGTATGGCCAGAATGACCACACACCTCATTTAAGTGTTTTACTAATTCTTCTGGATTTTGCAGTTGTTCGGTAGTGAAATTCCAAAATACTGGAGGGGCCCACTGACCTAGATACTTGCCCATACTATCCCACACACCCTGCCACTCATGGCTGTCCAGCCTCTGGGAAAATCTCTCGGTCCTCCTACATCGTCGTTTGACCCCAGACAAGACCCAAACCTGAATCTGCTTAACTCTTGAAATCAGTAGTGGGCAAAACACACTCTGTATGCGTGTTAGCATGGTGATTCCCATCACCATCAGTAAACAAGTCTCAACAGCATTAAAAGGCCATTCAAAAAATTCAAAACTCTCAAATGTAAATGGTCTGGGGGGACGACTAGGAGGGTAAAAGGATGTCTCCTTCACAGGTTGAGCACCCGAGAAGGAGAAAAAAGATGTGTAATTGCTAAGCACCTCCATCATATACCTCCCAAAGTATAAAGGTGGTGACCACACTGGGAACATAAACCAGATCAGTTTCATGATCAATGATTCTATTGTATTACAAGTCATTACCATAAAGTACAACGGGATAAAAACCTTAGCCCAAGCCCCACACTTGAAAAACACTAATACAGCCAATACAAGATGGACGTAAGATATGGTATACTGAAACTGTGAGATCCAGAAGAAAAATCTTGAGAGCCAATAAATCAGCATAGTGACGAGTGACTATCAATCCAGTCAAATCTGCTCTTATCTCAACCCCTCGTGCCCCACGTTGGGCGCCAAAAAAGAACTGTTGTGGTTTAAACCCAGTCAGGTAACTTGTTCACTCACTCCCAGTGAGTGGTGCCGAGCTGACAACAATCAAGGTCCGTGTCCGTCTCTCCCTCCCCTGCACCGGGGCTCTCCCCTTCCCCGCTCCCGGAGGAACGGGGAGGAGGATCGAGAGAGTGCAACTCCCACGGGTTGAGACAAGAACAGTCCAGCAACAAATCACCACCGCTACTATCAGCTAAAACAATGATAAGGGAAAATAACAAGGGACGAGAATACGATACCACCGGCCAAGAAAACGAGTTCCACCCGGAAGCTCCTGTCCTTCCGGGTAACTCCCATTTACCCCCCCACCCCGGGCATGACGTGCTGTGGTATGGAATACCTCCCCGGCTAGCCCGGGTCAGGTGCCCCGTCTCTGCTTCCTCACAGCTTCCCCTCATCCCTGACAGAGCATGAGCCTCACAGAGTCCTTGGTCAGGGTAAACATCACTTAGCAACAACCGACAACATCGGCTTTACCAACACTGTTCTCAAACTAGAAGTCAAAACACAGCACTGCACCAGTTAACACAAAGGAAAAAATCTGACTCCTACTGCTGAACCCACGACACTGTATGAATGTGAGCAGTGAAAGCAACGATGGAGGCACCAATGTAAAGGTGATTGTGTGCTGAACAGGTCCAGCACCAGCTTTCAATCCTGGCTCTTCTGCTGTGGGAGCAGAGGCCAAACGTTCGTGCTGTACTCACTGTGCTGCTGGGCAGCTGAGAGACACCACCTGAGAATTTGGATTCAAATGGACTTTTAGGTATGAAACCGAGGAGAGACTGCAATGATGGTGACCCCGTTGCAAAGCTCCTTGTGTGCTGAAGAGACACAGCACTAGCTTTCCCTGCTGGTCCTTCTGCCGTGGGAGCAGATGCCACTGTTCATTCTGTGCTGACTGTGTTGCTGCGCAGCAGAGAGCAGCCTCTGGACTGATTAAATTCAAATGCTTTTCCTGTATGAGTGTTAGCAGTGAAAGCAACGATGGAGGCACCAATGTAAAGGTGATTGTGTGCTGAACAGGTCCAGCACCAGCTTTCAATCCTGGCTCTTCTGCTGTGGGAGCAGATGCCAAACATTCGTGCTGTACTCACTGTGCTGCTGGGCAGCTGAGACCACCTGAGAATTTGGATTCAAATGGACTTTTAGGTATGAAACCGAGGAGAGACTGCAATGATGGTGACCCCGTTGCAAAGCTGCTTGTGTGCTGAAGAAGCCCAGCACTAGCTTTCCCTGCTGATCCTTCTCCCGTGTGAGCAGATGCCACTGTTCATTCTGCGCTGACTGTGTTGATGCGCAGCAGAGAGCAGGCTCTGGAATGATTCCATTCAAATGCTTTTCCTGTATGAAAGTGAGCAGTGAAAGCAACGATGGAGGCACCAATGTAAAGGGGATTGTGTGCTGAAGAGGTCCAGCACCAGCTTTCAATCCTGGCTCTTCTGCTGTGGGAGCAGAGGCCAAACATTTGTGCTGTACTCACTGTGCTGCTGGGCAGCTTAGAGAGACCACCTGAGAATTTGGATTCAAATGGACTTTTAGGTATGAAACCGAGGAGAGACTGCAATGATGGTGACCCCGTTGAAAAGCTCCTTGTGTGCTGAAGAGACACAGCATTAGCTTTCCCTGCTGGTCCTTCTGCCGTGTGAGCAGATGCCACTGTTCATTCTGTGCTGTGTTGCTGCCAGCAGGGAGCAGGCTCTGGACTGATTCTATTCAAATGCTTTTCCTGTATGAGTGTTAGCAGTGAAAGCAACGATGGAGGCACCAATGTAAAGGTGATTGTGTGCTGAACAGGTCCAGCACCAGCTTTCAATCCTTGCTCTTCTGCTGTGGGAGCAGATGCCAAACGTTCGTGCTGTACTCAGTGTGCTGCTGGGCAGCTGAGACCACCTGAGAATTTGGATTCAAATGGACATTTAGGTATGAAACCGAGGAGAGACTGCAATGATGGTGACCCCGTTGCAAAGCTGCCTGTTTGCTGAAGAAGCCCAGCACTAGCTTTCCCTGCTGGTCCTTCTGCTGTGCGAGCAGAATCCACTGTTCATTCTGTGCTGACTGTGTTGCTGCGCAGCAGAGAGCAGGCTCTGGACTGATCCCATTCAAATGCTTTTCCTGTATGAAAGTGAGCAGTGAAAGCAACGATGGAGGCACCAATGTAAAGGGGATTGTGTGCTGAACAGGTCCAGCACCAGCTTTCAATCCTGGCTCTTCTGCTGTGGGAGCAGAGGCCAAACGTTCGTGCTGTACTCACTGTGCTGCTGGGCATCTGAGAGAGACCACCTGAGAATTTGGATTCAAATGGACTTTTAGGTATGAAACCGAGGAGAGACTGCAATGATGGTGACCCCGTTGCAAAGCTCCTTGTGTGCTGAAGAGACACAGCACTAGCTTTCCCTGCTGGTCCTTCTGCCGTGTGAGCAGATGCCACTGTTCATTCTGTGCTGTGTTGCTGCATGCAGGGAGCAGGCTCTGGACTGATTCCATTCAAATGCTTTTCCTGTATGAGTGTTAGCAGTGAAAGCAACGATGGAGGCACCAATGTCAAGGTGATTGTGTGCTGAACAGGTCCAGCACCAGCTTTCAATCCTTGCTCTTCTGCTGTGGGAGCAGATGCCAAACGTTCGTGCTGTACTCACTGTGCTGCTGGGCAGCTGAGACCACCTGAGAATTTGGATTCAAATGCACTTTTATGTATGAAACCGAGGAGAGACTGCAATGATGGTGACCCCGTTGCAAAGCTGCTTGTGTGCTGAAGAAGCCCCGCACTAGCTTTCCCTGCTGGTCTTTCTGCCCTGTTAGCATAGTCCACAGTTCATTCTGTGCTGACTGTGTTGCTGCGCAGCAGAGAGCAGGCTCTGGACTGATTCCATTCAAATGCTTTTCCTGTATGAAAGTGAGCAGTGAAAGCAACGATGGAGGCACCAATGTAAAGGGGATTGTGTGCTGAACAGGTCCAGCACCAGCTTTCAATCCTGGCTCTTCTGCTGTGGGAGCAGAGGCCAAACGTTCGTGCTGTACTCACTGTGCTGCTGGGCAGCTGAGAGACACCACCTGAGAATTTGGATTCAAATGGACTTTTAGGTATGAAACCGAGGAGAGACTGCAATGATGGTGACACCGTTGCAAAGCTGCTTGTGTGCTGAAGAGGCCCAGCACTAGGTTTCCCTGCTGGTCCTTCTGCCGTGTGAGCAGATGCCACTCTTCATTCTGTGCTGACTGTGTTGTTGCGCAGCAGAGAGCAGCCTCGGGACTGATTCCATTCAAATGCTTTTCCTGTATGAATGTGAGCAGTGAAAGCAACGATGGAGGCACCAATGTAAAGGGGATTGTGTGCTGAACAGGTCCAGCACCAGCTTTCAGTCCTGGCTCTTCTGCTGTGGGAGCAGAGGCCAAACATTCGTGCTGTACTCACTGTGCTGCTGGGCAGCTGAGAGAGACCACCTGAGAATTTGGATTCAAATGGACTTTTAGGTATGAAACCGAGGAGAGACTGCAATGATGGTGACCCCGTTGCAAAGCTGCTTGTGTGCTGATGAGGCCCAGCACTAGCTTTCCCTGCTCGTCCTTCTGCCGTGGGAGCAGATGCCACTGTTCATTCTGTGCTGTGTTGCTGCGCAGCAGAGAGCAGGCTCTGGACTGATTCCATTCAAATGCTTTTCCTGTAGGAATGTGAGCAGTGAAAGCAACGATGGAGGCACCAATGTAAAGGTGATTGTGTGCTGAACAGGTCCAGCACCAGCTTTCAATCCTGGCTCTGCTGCTAGGGGAGCAGAGGCCAAACGTTCGTGCTGTACTCACGGTGCTGCTGGGCAGCTGAGTGAGACCACCTGAGAATTTGGATTCAAATGGACTTTTAGGAATGAAACCGAGGAGAGTCTGCAATCATGGTGACACCTTTGCAAAGCTGCTTGTGTGCTGAAGAGGCCCAGCACTAGCTTTCCCTGCTGGTCCTTCTGCCGTGGGAGCAGATGCCACTGTTCATTCTGTGCTGACTGTGTTGCTGCCAGCAGAGAGCAGGCTCTGGACTGATTCCATTCCAATGCTTTTCCTGTATGAAAGTGAGCAGTGAAATCAGCGATGGAGGCACCGATATAAAGGTGATTGTGTGCTGAACAGGTCCAGCACAAGCTTTCAATCCTGGCTCTTCTGCTGTGGGAGCAGAGGCCATACATTCGTTCTGTACTCACTGTTCTGCTGGGCAGCTGAGAGAGGCCACCTGAGAATTTGGATTCAAATGGACTTTTAGGCATGAAATTGAGGAGAGACTGCAATGATGGTGACACCGTTGCAAAGCTGCTTGTGCGCTGAAGAGGCCCAGCACTAGCTTTCCTTCCTGGAGCTGCTGCCGTGGGAGCAGATACCACTGTTCATTGTGTGCTGACTGTTATGCTGCGCAGCAGAGAGCAGGCTCTGGACTGATTCCATTCAAATGCTTTTCCTGTATGAAAGTGAGCAGTGAAAGCAACGATGGAGGCACCAATGTAAGTGTGATTGTGTGCTGAAGAGGTCCAGCACCAGCTTTCAATCCTGGCTGTACTACTGTGGGAGCAGAGGCCAAACGTTCGTGCTGTACTCACTGTGCTGCTGGGCAGCGGAGAGACACCACCTGAGAATTTGGATTCAAATGGACTTTTAGGTATGAAACCGAGGAGAGACTGCAATGATGGTGACCCCGTTGCAAAGCTGACTATGTGCTGAAGTGTCCCAGCACTAGCTTTCCCTGCTGGTCCTTCTGCTGTGGGAGCAGATGCCACTGTTTATTCTGTGCTGACTGTGTTGCTGCGCAGCAGCGAGCAGGCTCTACACTCATTCCATTCAAATGCTTTTCCTGTATGAATGTTAGCAGTGAAAGCAACGATATAGGAACCGATGTAAAGATGATTGTGTCCTCAACAGGTCCAGCACACGCTTTCAATCCTGGCTCTTCTGCTGTGGGAGCAGAGGCCAAACGTTCGTGCTGTACTCACTGTGCTGCAGGGCAGCTGAGAGACACCACCTGAGAATTTGGATTCAAATGGACTTTTGGTATGAAACCGAGGAGAGACTGCAATGATGGTGACACCGTTGCAAAGCTGCTTGTGTGCTGAAGAGGCCCAGCACTAGCTTTCCCTGCTGGTCCTTCTGCTGTGGGAGCAAATGCCACTGTTCATTCTGTGCTGACTATGTTGCTGCGCAGCAGAGAGCAGGCTCTGGACTCATTCCATTCAAATGCTTTTCCTGTATGAAAGTGAGCCGTGAAAGCAACGATGGAGGCACCAATGTAAAGGTGATTGTGTGCTGAACAGGTCCAGCACCAGCTTTCAATCCTGGCTCTTCTGCTGTGGGAGCAGGGGCCAAACGTTCGTGCTGGACTCACTGTGCTGCAGGGCAGCGGAGAGACACTACCCGAGAATTTGGATTCAAATGGACTTTTAGGTATGAAACCGAGGAGAGACTGCAATGATGGTGACCCCGTTGCAAAGCTGCTTGTGTGCTGAAGAGGCCCAGCACTAGCTTTCCCTGCTGGTCCTTCTGCCGTGGGAGCAGATGCCACTGTTCATTCTGTGCTGACTGTGTTGCTGCGCAGCAGAGAGCAGGCTCTGAACTGATTCCGTTCAAATGCTCTTCTTGTATGAAAGTGAGCCGTGAAATCAACGATGGAGGCACCAATGTAAATGTGACTGTGTGCTGAACAGGTCCAGCACAAGCTTTCAATCCTGGCTCTTCTGCTGTGGGAGCAGAGGCCAAATGTTCGTGCTGTACTCACTGTGCTGCTGGGCAGCTGAGAACGACCACCCGAGAATTTGTATTCAAACGGACTTTTAGGTATGAAACCGAGGAGAGACTGCAATGATGGTGACAGCGTTTCAAATCTGACTGTGTGTTGAAGAGGCCCAGCACTAGCTTTCCCTGCTGGTCCTCCTTCCGTGGGAGCAGATGCCACTGTTCATTCTGTGCTGACTGTGTTCCTGCCAGCAGAGAGCAGGCTCTGGACTGATTCCATTCAAATGCTTTTCCTGTAGGAATGTGAGCAGTGAAAGCAACGATGGAGGCACCAATGTAAAGATGATTGTGTGCTGAACAGGTCCAGCACCAGCTTTCAATCTTGGCTCTTCTGCTGTGGGAGCAGAGGCCAAACGTTCGTGCTGTACTCACTGTGCTGCTGGGCAGCTGAGAGACACCACCTGAGAATTTGGATTCAAATGGACTTTTAGGTATGAAACCGCGGAGAGACTGCAATGATGGTGACACCGTTGCAAAGCTGCTTGTGTGCTGAAGAGGCCCAGCACTAGCTTTCCCTGCTGGTCCTTCTGCCGTGGGAGCAGATGCCACTGTTCATTCTGTGCAGACTGTGTTGCTGCCAGCAGAGAGCAGGCTCTGGACTGATTCCATTCAAATGCTTTTCCTGTATGAATGTGAGCAGTGAAAGCAACGATGGAGGCACCAATGTAAAGGTGATTGTGTGCTGAACAGGTCCAGCACCAGCTTTCAATCCAGGCTCTACTGCTGTGGGAGCAGAGGCCAAACGTTCGTGCTGGACTCACTGTGCTGCTGGGCTGCTGAGAGACACCACCTGAGAATTTGGATTCAAATGGACTTTTAGGTATGAAACCGAGGAGAGACTGCAATGATGGTGACACCGTTGCAAAGCTGCTTGTGTGCTGAAGAGGCCCAGCACTAGCTTTCCCTGCTGGTCTTTCTGCCGTGGGAGCAGATGCCACTGTTCATTCTGTGCTGACTGTGTTGCTGCCAGCAGAGAGCAGGCTCTGGACTGATTCCATTCAAATGCTTTTCCTGTATGAATGTGAGCAGTGAAAGCAACGATGGAGGCACCAATGTCAAGGTGATTGTGTGCTGAACAGGTCCAGCACCAGCTTTCAATCCTTGCTCTTCTGCTGTGGGAGCAGAGGCAAAACTTTCGTGCTGTACTCACTCTGCTGCTGGGCAGCTGAGAGACACCACCTGAGAATTTGGATTCAAATGGACCTTTAGGTATGAAACCGAGGAGAGACTGCAATGATGGTGACACCGTTGCAAAGCTGCTTGTGTGCTGAAGAGGCCCAGCACTAGCTTTCCCTGCTCGTCCTTCTGCCGTGTGAGCAGATGCCACTGTTCATTCTGTGCTGACTGTGTTGCTGCCAGCGGAGAGCAGGCTCTGGACTGATTCCATTCAAATGCTTTTCCTGTATGAATGTGCGCAGTGAAAGCAACGATGGAGGCACCAATGTAAAGGTGATTGTGTGCTGAACAGGTCCAGCACCAGCTTTCAATCCTGGCTCTTCTGCTGTGGCAGCAGAGGCCAAACGTTCGTGCTGTACTCACTGTGCTGCTGGGCAGCTGAGAGAGACCACCTGAGAATTTGGATTCAAATGGACTTTTAGGTATGAAACCGAGGAGAGACTGCAATGATGGTGACCCCGTTGCAAAGCTGCTTGTGTCCTGATGAGGCCCAGCACTAGCTTTCCCTGCTCGTCCTTCTGCCGTGGGAGCAGATGCCACTGTTCATTCTGTGCTGTGTTGCTGCGCAGCAGAGAGCAGGCTCTGGACTGATTCCATTCAAATGCTTTTCCTGTAGGAATGTGAGCAGTGAAAGCAACGATGGAGGCACCAATGTAAAGGTGATTGTGTGCTGAACAGGTCCAGCACCAGCTTTCAATCCTGGCTCTGCTGCTAGGGGAGCAGAGGCCAAACGTTCGTGCTGTACTCACGGTGCTGCTGGGCAGCTGAGTGAGACCACCGGAGAATTTGGATTCAAATGGACTTTTAGGAATGAAACCGAGGAGAGTCTGCAATGATGGTGACACCGTTGCAAAGCTGCTTGTGTGCTGAAGAGGCCCAGCACTAGCTTTCCCTGCTGGTCCTTCTGCCGTGGGAGCAGATGCCACTGTTCATTCTGTGCTGACTGTGTTGCTGCGCAGCAGAGAGCAGGCTCTGAACTGATTCCGTTCAAATGCTCTTCTTGTATGAAAGTGAGCCGTGAAATCAACGATGGAGGCACCAATGTAAATGTGACTGTGTGCTGAACAGGTCCAGCACAAGCTTTCAATCCTGGCTCTTCTGCTGTGGGAGCAGAGGCCAAATGTTCGTGCTGTACTCACTGTGCTGCTGGGCAGCTGAGAACGACCACCCGAGAATTTGTATTCAAATGGACTTTTAGGTATGAAACCGAGGAGAGACTGCAATGATGGTGACAGCGTTTCAAATCTGACTGTGTGTTGAAGAGGCCCAGCACCAGCTTTCCCTGCTGGTCCTTCTGCCGTGGGAGCAGATGCCACTGTTCATTCTGTGCTGACTGTGTTGTTGCGCAGCAGAGAGCAGGCTCTGGACTGATTCCATTCAAATGCTTTTCCTGTATGAAAGTGAGCAGTGAAAGCAACGATGGAGGCACCAATGTAAAGGTGATTGTGTGCTGAAGAGGCCCAGCACCAGCTTTCAATCCTGGCTCTTCTGCTGTGGGAGCAGAGGCCATATGTTCGTGCTGTACTCACTGTGCTGCTGGGTGTTGCAGAATGACTTTAAGAGCAGGACCATAGAGTTCTTGAGGTCTGTGCAAGCAAGGCAGGGGGTGCCCCCCACAGGTGGCCGGAGACCGGACCTGGGAGGAGAATGTGGAGGAAGCTGTGGGGGCTAATTAATACCGTTATGCCAAGAAGGAGTGGCTGAGTACCACTCCTATATATGTGTGAACTGCGTCACAAATAATGTAGAAGTTGCTTATCACCCATATTGGTTTGGCCTGTCTGCTTCTCCTCGCTGCTTACAAATTGCGCCCAAACAGGGACGCGGACTAAAGGGCCCTGGTCGCTGGGGACCCGGGATACCATGCCCCGGTTGGAGGGGACCCGGATTGCAGGGCCCCGGTCGACGGGGACCCGGATTACAGGGCCCCAGTCGACGGGGACATGGATTACAGGGCCCCGGTCGACGGTGTAAGAAACTAAGTGTAAGGGTATTGTTTATTAAGATTTATGTTAAGCCCAATGCAAAGGTTAGGCAACAAAAGATGTGAAATCGCTTACTCAAACAATCACCAGACACAGCTTGTGCAAGATAAGATAACCATAATCGCTTACACAAACTAAACCAAGTACCGCTTAGCAGATGTTGACTAAAGATAACTGTAAAATGTTCCAGGAACTGGCGGAGATAAGACAAACAACTCCATATAAGGACATATGAGTAAAAGGTCAAGTATGGAACAAAGGAGGAAAACTTCTTACTTCAGTCTCAACGATCACCAGGAGGCAGAGGTTGACCCCCTAACAACAGCGGAAGCATGCGCAGAGTACCTCCACTACTTCATGAACACGGAAGTGAGATGTATAAAAACGGGCTGTTTGAACTGCTCAGCACGGCAGTTGGCGGAGCGCAGACTCCCCTGTCATCCAGCGCTGGTTTTGCTCATATTCTACTTGCTATAATTAATAAAATTTTAATTGGATTATGATCCGTTGTGGTCTCAATTTATGACAACGGGAACCCGGATTACAGGGCCCTGACTAGCGGGGACCCGGATTACAGGGCCCCCACTAGCGGGGACCCGGGATACAGGGCCCCGACTAGCGGGGACCCGGGATACAGGGCCCCGGCCGACGGGGACCCGGGATACAGGGCCCCAGCCGACGGGGACCCGGGATACAGGGCGCCGACTAGCGGGGACCCGGATACAGGGCCCCGGCCGACGGGGACCCGGAATACAGGGCCCCGGTTTAACGGGGACCCGGATACATGGCCCCGGTTTAACGGGGACCCGGATACAGGGCCCCGGTCGACGGGGACCCGGATACAGGGCCCCGGTCGACAGGGACCCGGATACAGGGCCCCGACTAGCGGGGACCCGGGATAGAGGGCCCCGACTAGCGGGGACCCGGGATACAGGGCCTCGGTCGACGGGGACCCGGAACGGCGAGTGAGTGGCGCCGGCGGCAGCGGCCGGGAAGCGCGGGCAATGCTGCTGCGGTGGCGTGACGGACCCGAGTGCTTGGACTAACCGAAAGAAATCCGCCGCTGGGGCGAACCAGACACTGCTGCGTCGGGAGGCCGATCCGGAGACCGAGGTTACAGGACGACCCAGAAGAAGACAATCCGGAAAAGGCTGGCCATGAAAATGGACCAAGAGGTAGCCCTGGACTTATTACAGTGCTTCTTATAAAAGCGGGGAACTGAGCCCTGAACTTTTTACAGTGCTTTTTATAAAAGCGGGGAATTGAGCCTGAGACTCTAAAGCAGCTAGCAGGTCTAGTGGCTAGGGAAGGCTAAGAGATTTTTTTTGCAGATCCTAATACAATATTTGAGGAGAGTGAGTGGCGAAAGTTTGGTGATGAACTATTTGACTCAGTGCTTAATGATTATAAAAAGGCAAAGAAACTCGGTAAACCACGGAGGGAAGTAATGAACTGTATAAAAAGATACAAGGCAGAAAACTGCCTCGGTAGCAACGGAGAAACTAGGAACAGACGTCCCCAGTCGGTTGAAACCGGGGGAAGTTTACAACTCGTTTCCCCCCCCCAACTCGCGGGAGCACAGGGTTTCCCACCCCCCCACCCCGCACCCCCCCCCCTTCCTTTTCTCCCCCTCCATCAGAAGGTGCCGCGGAGGAGGTGTAACCCCCTGCTCCCCCACCACCCCAGTTCCGAAAGTAGGGACTTTGAAAAGGACAGAGAAAGTATATTAGAAGGTATACGCATGATAAATGTCGAGGAATCCGAAAGAAAGAGGGCGGTGCCTCGGCGCCGGATCGATTGCGGCGCCACTGTGAAGCACGCAGTAGAAAATAGGGATCATGCGCTAGCGGGAGATTTAAAGGAACCGCGAGCCTCTCCAACCCACTACACCCTAGAGTGAAAAAATTTTTAACTCAGTCATGGAGGAGCCAGGTCTGCAGATGGCCACATACCGAACGAGAGACATCTGATAAGAAAGACACAGCTGCAAGCAGCGGAGACCCCGAGTTCGGCGCAGGATCAGCCCCCGAATCCCCTGAATCCGAGCCAGATTTGTATCCTCAGCTTCCAGACCCTGACTCTTTGTCTCCCGGGTCAGTCTGCCCAGACTTACTGGCCCTGGAGACGCTCAGTTGTAACAATGGGTAACCAAATATGTGATCATTACTGGGGAATTTTCTGCAATGGGCACCTTTACATATCCTGTGTTTACTACACAGCAGGGGGCTAAAGAGTGGGAAGCTCTTGATCTCAAAATAGTTAAGGAGGCCTGACAAACAGTGACCACCTATGCGTTAAAATCCTCTTATACTCAAGCTGTATATGTTACGATTTTTTCTTGCAATTGACAGGGGGAGCCCATACAGTTTCTCTGTGATACTCATGTATTAGAAATTGGTAAATATAAGTATGTCCAGGTTTCTATCAACCCTTGGAGACCTCTGTAGATACTGCTGGCCACTTCTTCCAGCACAGGCTGGCCACCTGTGTCGGAATGAGTGTGCATTTTGGTCAGTATAAAAGCCCAAGACTCATACGATGTGGGGGAGGCAGAGCCTCTGCAGGGACGCCCGCTAAGGTTGAGCCTGCCACCTCGCACTGCAATGATGCTTCTCGGAGCTGGTTTGCTGTTAGTCTCCACAGGGTCCTTCTGCCGCATTCTGTAAATGGGACTGTAGTGGGAGTAATGATGGCTTTTGCAGGGACTAAAAAAAAAAAAATAAAAAATAAAAGAGTGGGGGAGAGAGAGAGAGTAATGATGCTGCACTTAACCTGTCTAACCTGTCTACTTCTCAAGAACTGAAGAACTGATAACCTGGGGGAGGGGGTATATTTGTGTCCTCCTGCCTACAGGTCCATGGTGACTGCCTGCAAAGTTTGTCAAGCCTTGCCATGAGCTGGACAGACGAACGGATAAACCTGATGCCTCAGCTACAGGAGCTGACCGTGATTACCCCAAGCAGAATGAGATGGAGGAAGATAAAGAACAAATAACTGCAAAACATCACTTGGGGGCAACTGAAAAGTAACATCCTGAATATGTGTGCTTGTAAAATAGCTATTATTAGAGGTTGTGATTTTGTGTATAAAACCACCTGTATTTACTAGCTAGTTGCTAATAAGAAACTGCACCTTGTATTGTATAGATTTGTCACTTGTAAAAGAGATGTTAGAGTATGGAAATTTGCAGTAGCTGCTAGAAAAATTTTAATACAATGGTAGTGTTCTAAAGCAGGTGATGGAACAAATTTAAGAGGGTGGGAGAATTCCACTGGTAAGAAATTTCTTTGGCTAGTCCTTCACTGCCATCAGCATCTTCAACATGCTGCTGCACCCTGTAATAGTTACTCTGCTAATGTAAATCTGTGTGTGCCTTGCTGTAGTAGCGACTTTTTACTGGATAAAACAAAAGTGGGGAGACGTGGAGACAGTGTTCTCACAGGAGAATGCATAATTGGTACATAAACTTTGAATAGTCCTGAAAGATACAGCAAGGCCATGGGAGGCCCGAAGAAGCTTAAGCAAGCAAGATAAGAGGCTGGAATTCACCAAGTTAATGAGAACTGTGGACTGTTGGCAAGCTTTCAAGGTTGAGTTCTCACACCTGTGTTTAACCAATTATATTTTAGTCACTAAGGGTCTTCAAAACATGTATCCAATCATAATATGCCAAATCACTGTAAGTGCTTCAGCTCAACTAAGCAGACTGGGTTGCTGAGTTGCTAAGCAGACAACTCTACATCGAAGGCAATTCCTGATTTGTTTTGATGTTGCCTCTGTATGATATGCAACACTGCAGAACCTTTTGTTGTTGGAACAGGGACATGGATGTGAAGAGTTTGATGGAATGTGTTGTATGAGTCTCTCTGATTATGCTAATTCGATGCACGCACAGCTGAGAACCCTGGCTCAGCTTACCCAGCAATAGTAAATGAGCAATATCCTAAGAATAACTAGATGGTTCTCTTCACGGGGCATTACAGGTTGAGTCAAACACTGTTGTTTGAAGTATTGCACTTATGTATCATTGTTAGGTTAATCATCGTAGCTATTAGACTTGTTTATAGTTGTGTGATAAAACAGGTGAACAGAATAACCCATAATGCCTTGCTTGCGCAAAGAAAAAGGGGGGAATTGTTGCAGAATGACTCTAAGAGCAGGACCATAGAGTTCTGGAGGACTGTGCAAGAAAGGCAGGGGGTGGCCCCCACAGGTGGCCGGAGACGGGACCTGGGAGGAGAATGTGGAGGAAACTGTGGGGGCTAACCAATACTGTTATGCCAAGAAGGAGTGGCTGAATACCACTCCTATATGTATGTGAACTGCGTCACTAATAAAGTAGAAGTTGCTTATCACCCATATTGGGTTGGCCTGCCTGCTTCCCCTTGCCACTTACAGCTAGGCAGCTGAGAGAGAACACCCGAAAATTTGTATTCAAATGGATTTTTAGGTATGAAACCGAGGAGAGACTGCAATGATGGTGACACCGTTGCAAAGCTGCTTGTGTGCTGAAGAAGCCCCGCACTAGCTTTCCCTGCTGGTCTTTCTGCCCTGTTAGCATAGTCCACTGTTCATTCTGTGCTGACTGTGTTGCTGCGCAGCAGAGAGCAGGCTCTGGACTGATTCCATTCAAATGCTTTTCCTGTATGAAAGTGAGCAGTGAAAGCAACGATGGAGGCACCAATGTAAAGGGGATTGTGTGCTGAACAGGTCCAGCACCAGTTTTCAATCCTGGCTCTTCTGCTGTGGGAGCAGAGGCCAAACGTTCGTGCTGTACTCACTGTGCTGCTGGGCAGCTGAGAGAGACCACCTGAAAATTTGGATTCAAATGGACTTTTAGGTATGAAACCGAGGAGAGACTGCAATGATGGTGACACCGTTGCAAAGCTGCTTGTGTGCTGAAGAGACACAGCACTAGCTTTCCCTGCTGGTCGTTCTGCCGTGTGAGCAGATGCCACTGTTCGTTCTGTGCTGACTGTGTTGTTGCGCAGCAGAGAGCAGGCTCTGGACTGATTCCATTCAAATGCTTTTCCTGTATGAAAGTGAGCAGTGAAAGCAACGATGGAGGCACCAATGTAAAGGGGATTGTGTGCTGAACAGGTCCAGCACCAGTTTTCAATCCTGGCTCTTCTGCTGTGGGAGCAGAGGCCAAACGTTCGTGCTGTACTCACTGTGCTGCTGGGCAGCTGAGAGAGACCACCTGAAAATTTGGATTCAAATGGACTTTTAGGTATGAAACCGAGGAGAGACTGCAATGATGGTGACACCGTTGCAAAGCTGCTTGTGTGCTGAAGAGACACAGCACTAGCTTTCCCTGCTGGTCGTTCTGCCGTGTGAGCAGATGCCACTGTTCGTTCTGTGCTGACTGTGTTGTTGCGCAGCAGAGAGCAGGCTCTGGACTGATTCCATTCAAATGCTTTTCCTGTATGAATGTGAGCAGTGAAAGCAACGATGGAGGCACCAATGTAAAGGGGATTGTGTGCTGAACAGGTCCAGCCCCAGCTTTCAATCCTGGCTCTTCTGCTGTGGGAGCAGAGGCCAAACGTTCGTGCCGTACTCACTGTGCTGCTTGGCAGCTGAGAGACACCACCTGAGAATTTGGATTCAAATGAACTTTTAGGTATGAAACCGAGGAGAGACTGCAATGATTGTGACACCGTTGCAAAGCAGCTTGTGTTCTGAAGAGGCCCAGCACTAGCTTTCCCTGCTGGTCCTTCTTCCGTGGGAGCAGATGCCACTGTTCATTCTGTGCTGACTGTGTTCCTGCCAGCAGAGAGCAGGCTCTGGACTGATTCCATTCAAATGCTTTTCCTGTATGAATGTGAGCAGTGAAAGCAACGATGGAGGCACCAATGTAAAGATGATTGTGTGCTGAACAGGTCCAGCACCAGCTTTCAATCTTGGCTCTTCTGCTGTGGGAGCAGAGGCCAAACGTTCGTGCTGTACTCACTGTGCTGCTGGGCAGCTGAGAGACACCACCTGAGAATTTGGATTCAAATGGACTTTTAGGTATGAAACCGCGGAGAGACTGCAATGATGGTGACACCGTTGCAAAGCTGCTTGTGTGCTGAAGAGGCCCAGCACTAGCTTTCCCTGCTGGTCCTTCTGCCGTGGGAGCAGATGCCACTGTTCATTCTGTGCAGACTGTGTTGCTGCCAGCAGAGAGCAGGCTCTGGACTGATTCCATTCAAATGCTTTTCCTGAATGAATGTTAGCAGTGAAAGCAAAAATGGAGGCACTAATGTAAAGGTGATTGTGTGCTGAACAGTTCGAGCACCAGCTTTCAATCCTGGCTCTTCTGCTGTGGGAGCAGAGGCCAAACGTTCGTGCTGGACTCACTGTGCTGCTGGGCAGCTGAGAGAGACCACCTGAGAATTTGGATTCAAATGGACTTTTAGGTATGAAACCGAGGAGAGACTGCAATGATGGTGACACCGTTGCAAAGCTGCTTGTGTGCTGAAGAGGCCCAGCACTAGCTTTCCCTGCTGGTCTTTCTGCCGTGGGAGCAGATGCCACTGTTCATTCTGTGCTGACTGTGTTGCTGCCAGCAGAGAGCAGGCTCTGGACTGATTCCATTCAAACCAGTATGAATGTGAGCAGTGAAAGCAAAGATGGAGGCACTAAAGTAAAGGTGATTGTGTGCTGAACAGGTCCAGCACCAGCTTTCAATCCTGGCTCTTCTGCTGTGGGAGCAGAGGCCAAACGTTCGTGCTGTACTCACTGTGCTGCTGGGCAGCTGAGAGAGACCACCTGAGAATTTGGATTCAAATGGACTTTTAGGTATGAAACCGAGGAGAGACTGCAATGATGGTGACACCGTTGCAAAGCTGACTGTGTGCTGAAGAGGCCCAGGACTAGCTTTCCCTGCTGGTCCTTCTGCCGTGGGAGCAGATGCCACTGTTCATTCTGTGCTGACTGTGTTCCTGCGCAGCAGAGAGCAGGCTCTGGACTTATTCCATTCAAATGCTTTTCCTGTATGAATGTGAGCAGTGAAAGCAACGATGGATGCACCAATGTAAAGGGGATTGTGTGCTGAACAGGTCCAGCACCAGCTTTCAATCCTGGCTCTTCTGCTGTGGGAGCAGAGGCCAAACGTTCGTGCTGTACTCACTGTGCTGCTGGGCAGCTGAGAGACACCACCTGAGAATTTGGATTCAAATGGACTTTTGGGTATGAAACCGAGGAGAGACTGCAATGATGGTGACACCATTGCAAAGCAGCTTGTGTTCTGAAGAGGCCCAGCACTAGCTTTCCCTGCTGGTCCTTCTGCTGTGGGAGCAGATGCCACTGTTCATTCTGTGCTGACTGTGTTGCTGCGCAGCAGAGAGCAGGCTCTGGACTGATTCCATTCAAATGCTTTTCCTGTATGAATGTGAGCAGTGAAAGCAAAGATATAGGCACCAATGTAAAGGTGATTGTGTGCTGAACAGGTCCAGCACCAGCTTTCAATCCTGGCTCTTCTGCTGTGGGAGCAGAGGCCAAAAGTTCGTGCTGGACTCACTGTGCTGCTGGGCAGCTGAGAGACACCACCTGAGAATTTGGATTCAAATGGACTTTTAGGTATGAAACCGAGGAGAGACTGCAATGATGGTGACCCCTTTTCAAAGCTGCTTGTGTACTGAAGAGGCCCAGCACTAGCTTTCCCTGCTGGTCCTTCTGCCGTGGGAGCAGATGCCACTGTTCATTCTGTGCTGTGTTGCTGCGCAGCAGTGAGAAGGCTCTGGACTGATTCCATTCAAATTCTTTTCCTGTATGAATGTGAGCAGTGAAAGCAACGATGGAGGCACCAATGTATAGGTGATTGTGTGCTGAACAGGTCCAGCACCAGCTTTCAATCCTGGCTCTTCTGCTGTGGGAGCAGAGGCCAAAAGTTCGTGCTGGACTCACTGTGCTGCTGGGCAGCTGAGAGACACCACCTGAGAATTTGGATTCAAATGGACTTTTAGGTATGAAACCGAGGAGAGACTGCAATGATGGTGACCCCTTTTCAAAGCTGCTTGTGTACTGAAGAGGGCCAGCACTAGCTTTCCCTGCTGGTCCTTCTGCCGTGGGAGCAGATGCCACTGTTCATTCTGTGCTGTGTTGCTGCGCAGCAGTGAGAAGGCTCTGGACTGATTCCATTCAAATGCTTTTCCTGTATGAATGTGAGCAGTGAAAGCAACGATGGAGGCCCCAATGTCAAGGTGATTGTGTGCTGAACTGGTCCAGCACCAGCTTTCAATCCTGGCTCTTCTGCTGTGGGAGCAGAGGCCAAACGTTCGTGCTGTACACACTGTGCTGCTGGGCCGCTGAGAGACACCACCTGAGAATTTGGATTCAAATGGACTTTTAGGTATGAAACCGAGGAGAGACTGCAGTGATGGTGACACCGTTGCAAAGCTGCTTGTGTGCTGAAGAGGCCCACCACTAGCTTTCCCTGCTGGTCCTTCTGCCGTGGGAGCAGATGCCACTGTTCATTCTGTGCTGACTGTGTTGCTGCCAGCAGAGAGCTGGCTCTGGACTGATTCCATTCATGTGCTTTTTCTGTATGAATGAGAGCAGTGAAAGAATCGATGGAGGCATCAATGTCAAGGTGATTGTGTGCTGAATAGGTCAAGCACCAGCTTTCAATCCTGGCTCTTCTGCTGTGGGAGCAGAGGCCAAACGCTCATGCTGTTCACACTGTGCTGCTGGGCCGCTGAGAGACACCACCTGAGAATTTGGATTCAAATGGACTTTTAGGTATGAAACCGAGGAGAGACTGCAATGATGGTGACCCTTTTTCAAAGCTGCTTGTGTGCTGAAGAGGCCCAGCACTAGCTTTCCCTGCTGGTCCTTCTGCCGTGGGAGCAGATGCCACTGTTCATTCTGTGCTGTGTTGCTGGCAGCAGAGAGCAGGCTCTGGACTGATTCCATTCAAATGCTGTTCCTGTATGAAAGTGAGCAGTGAAAGCAACGATGGAGGCACCAATGTATAGGTGATTGTCTGCTGAACAGGTCCAGCACCAGCTTTCAATCCTGGCTCTTCTGCTGTGGGAGCAGATGCCAAACGTTCGTGCTGTACTCACTGTGCTGCTGGGCAGCTGAGAGAGACCACCTGAGAATTTGGATTCAAATGGACTTTTAGGTATGAAACCGAGGAGAGACTGCAATGATGGTGACACCGTTGCAAAGCTGCTTGTGTGCTGAAGAGGCCCAGCACTAGCTTTCCCTGCTGGTCCTTCTGCCGTGGGAGCAGATGCCACTGTTCATTCTGTGCTGACTGTGTTGCTGCCAGCAGAGAGCAGGCTCTGGACTGATTCCATTCAAATGCTTTTCCTGTATGAATGTTAGCAGTGAAAGCAGCGATGGAGGCACCAATGTAAAGGTGATTGTGTGCTGAACGTGTCCAGCACCAGCTTTCAATCCTGGCTCTTCTGCGGTGGGAGCAGAGGCCAAACTTTCGTGCTGTACTCACTGTGCTGCTGGGCAGCTGAGAGACACCACCTGAGAATTTGGATTCAAATGGACTTTTAGGTATGAAACCGAGGAGAGACTGCAATGATGGTGACACCGTTGCAAAGCTGCTTGTGTGCTGAAGAGGCCCAGAACTAGCTTTCCCTGCTGGTCCTTCTGCCGTGGGAGCAGATGCCACTGTTCGTTCTGTGCTGACTGTGTTGTTGCGCAGCAGAGAGCAGGCTCTGGACTGGTTCCATTCAAATGCTTTTCCTGTATGAATGTGAGCAGTGAAAGCAACGATGGAGGCACCAATGTAAAGGGGATTGTGTGCTGAACAGGTCCAGCACCAGCATTCAATCCTGGCTCTTCTGCTGTGGGAGCAGAGGCCAAAAGTTCGTGCTGGACTCACTGTGCTGCTGGGCGGCTGACAGAGACCACCTGAGAATTTGGATTCAAATGGACTTTTAGGTATGAAACCGAGGAGAGACTGCAATGATGGTGACCCCGTTGCAAAGCTCCTTGTGTGCTGAAGAGACACAGCACTAGCTTTCCCTGCTGGTCCTTCTGCCGTGGGAGCAGATGCCACTGTTCATTCTGTGCTGACTGTGTTGCTGCGCAGCAGAGAGCAGGCTCTGGACAGATTCCATTCAAATGCTTTTCCAGTATGAATGTGAGCAGTGAAAGCAACGATGGAGGCACTAATGTCAAGGTGATTGTGTGCTGAACAGGTCCAGCACCAGCTTTCAATCCTGGCTCTTCTGCTGTGGGAGCAGAGGCCAAAAGTTCGTGCTGTACTCACTGTGCTGCTGGGCCGCTGAGAGACACCACCTGAGAATTTGGATTCAAATGGACTTTTAGGTATGAAACCGAGGAGAGACTGCAATGATGGTGACCCCTTTTCAAAGCTGACTGTGTGCTGAAGAGGCCCAGCACTAGCTTTCCCTGCTGGTCCTTCTGCCGTGGGAGCAGATGCCACTGTTCATTCTGTGCTGTGTTGCTGCGCAGCAGAGAGAAGGCTCTGGACTGATTCCATTCAAATGCTTTTCCTGTATGAAAGTTAGCAGTGAAAGCAACGATGGAGGCAGCGATGTAAAGGGGATTGTGTGCTGAACAGGTCCAGCACCAGCTTTCAATCCTGGCTCTTCTGCGGTGGGAGCAGAGGCCAAACTTTCGTGCTGTACTCACTGTGCTGCTGGGCAGCTGAGAGAGACCACCTGAGAATTTGGATTCAAATGGACTTTTAGGTATGAAACCGAGGAGAGACTGCAATGATGGTGACACCGTTGCAAAGCTGCTTGTGTGCTGAAGAGGCCCAGCACTAGCTTTCCCTGCTGGTCCTTCTGCCGTGGGAGCAGATGCCACTCTTCATTCTGTGCTGTGTTGCTGCGCAGCAGAGAGCAGCCTCTGGACTGATTCTATTCAAATGCTTTTCCTGTATGAATGTTAGCAGTGAAAGCAACGATGGAGGCACCAATGTAAAGGTGATTGTGTTCTGAACAGGTCCAGCACCAGCTTTCAATCCTGGCTCTTCTGCTGTGGGAGCAGAGGCCAAACGTTCGTGCTGTACTCACTGTGCTGCTGGGCAGCTGAGAGACACCACCTGAGAGTTTGGATTCAAATGGACTTTTGCATATGAAACCGAGGAGAGACTGCAATGATGGTGACACCGTTGCAAAGCTGCTTGTGTGCTGAAGAGGCCCAGCACTAGGTTTCCCTGCTGGTCCTTCTGCCGTGGGAGCGAATGCCACTGTTCATTCTGTGCTGACTGTGTTGCTGCCAGCAGAGAGCAGGCTCTGGACTGATTCCATTCAAATGCTTTTCCTGTATGAATGTGAGCAGTGAAAGCAACGATGGAGGCACCCACGTCAAGGTGATTGTGTGCTGAACAGGTTCAGCACCAGCTTTCAATCCTGGCTCTTCTGCTGTGGGAGCAGAGGCCAAACGTTCGTGCTGTACTCACTGTGCTGCTGGGCAGCTGAGAGACACCACCTGAGAATTTGGATTCAAATGGACTTTTAGGTATGAAACCGAGGAGAGACTACAATGATGGTGACACCGTTGCAAAGCTGCTTGTGTGCTGAAGAGGCCCAGCACTAGCTTTCCCTGCTGGTCCTTCTGCCGTGGGAGCAGATGCCACTGTTCATTCTGTGTGTCCTGGGTTCAGCAGTAGCAGTCCTGTTTTTTCCTTTGTGTTAACTGGTGCAGTGCTGTGTTTTGACTTCTAGTTTGAGAACATTGTTGGTAAAGCCGATGTTGTCGGTTGTTGCTAAGTGATGTTTACCCTGACCAAGGACTCTGTGAGGCTCATGCTCTGCCAGGGAGGAGGGGAAGCTGTGAGCAAGCAGAGACGGGGCGCCTGACCCGGGCTAGCCGGGGAGGTATTCCATACCACAGCACGTCATGCCCTGGGTGGGGGGGTAACTGGGAGTTACCCGGAAGGACAGGAGCTTCAGGGTGGAACTCGTTTTCTTGGCCGGTGGTATTGTATTCTCTTCCCTTGTTATTTTCCCTTATCATTGTTTTAGCTGATAGTAGCGGTGGTGATTTGTTGCTGGACTGTTCTTGTCTCAACCCGTAGGAGTTGCACTCTCTCGATCCTCCTCCCCGTTCCTCCGGGAGCGGGGAAGGGGAGAGCCCCGGTGCAGGGGGGGGGGGAGACGGACACGGACCTTGATTGTTGTCAGCTCGGCACCACTCACTGAGAGTGAGTGAACAAGTTACCTGACTGGATTTAAACCACGACACTTTGCTGTGTTGCTGCCAACAGAGAGCAGGCTCGGGACTGATTCCATTCAAATGCTTTTCCTGTATGAATGTTAGCAGTGAAAGCAACGATGGAGGCACCAATGTAAAGGGGATTGTGTGCTGAACAGGTCCAGCACCAGCTTTCAATCCTGGCTCTTCTGCTGTGGGAGCAGAGGCCAAACGTTCGTGCTGTACTCACTGTGCTGCTGGGCAGCTGAGAGACACCACCTGAGAATTTGGATTCAAATGGACTTTTGCATATGAAACCGAGGAGAGACTGCAATGATGGTGACACCGTTGCAAAGCTGCTTGTGTCCTGAAGAGGCCCAGCACTAGGTTTCCCTGCTGGTCCTTCTGCCGTGGGAGCGAATGCCACTGTTCATTCTGTGCTGACTGTGTTGCTGCCAGCAGAGAGCAGGCTCTGGACTGATTCCATTCAAATGCTTTTCCTGTATGAATGTGAGCAGTGAAAGCAACGATGGAGGCACCAACGTCAAGGTGATTGTGTGCTGAACAGGTTCAGCACCAGCTTTCAATCCTGGCTCTTCTGCTGTGGGAGCAGAGGCCAAACGTTCGTGCTGTACTCACTGTGCTGCTGGGCAGCTGAGAGACACCACCTGAGAATTTGGATTCAAATGGACTTTTAGGTATGAAACCGAGGAGAGACTACAATGATGGTGACACCGTTGCAAAGCTGCTTGTGTGCTGAAGAGGCCCAGCACTAGCTTTCCCTGCTGGTCCTTCTGCCGTGGGAGCAGATGCCACTGTTCATTCTGTGTGTCCTGGGTTCAGCAGTAGCAGTCATGTTTTTTCCTTTGTGTTAACTGGTGCAGTGCTGTGTTTTGACTTCTAGTTTGAGAACATTGTTGGTAAAGCCGATGTTGTCGGTTGTTGCTAAGTGATGTTTACCCTGACCAAGGACTCTGTGAGGCTCATGCTCTGCCAGGGAGGAGGGGAAGCTGTGAGGAAGCAGAGACGGGGCGCCTGACCCGGGCTAGCCGGGGAGGTATTCCATACCACAGCACGTCATGCCCTGGGTGGGGGGGTAACTGGGAGTTACCCGGAAGGACAGGAGCTTCCGGGTGGAACTCGTTTTCTTGGCCGGTGGTATCGTATTCTCTTCCCTTGTTATTTTCCCTTATCATTGTTTTAGCTGATAGTAGCGGTGGTGATTTGTTGCTGGACTGTTCTTGTCTCAACCCGTAGGAGTTGCACTCTCTCGATCCTCCTCCCCGTTCCTCCGGGAGCGGGGAAGGGGAGAGCCCCGGTGCAGGGGGGGGGGAGACGGACACGGACCTTGATTGTTGTCAGCTCGGCACCACTCACTGGGAGTGAGTGAACAAGTTACCTGACTGGATTTAAACCACGACACTTTGCTGTGTTGCTGCCAACAGAGAGCAGGCTCGGGACTGATTCCATTCAAATGCTTTTCCTGTATGAATGTTAGCAGTGAAAGCAACGATGGAGGCACCAATGTAAAGGTGATTGTGTGCTGAACAGGTCCAGCACCAGCTTTCAATCCTGGCTCTTCTGCTGTGGGAGCAGAGGCCAAACGTTCGTGCTGTACTCACTGTGCTGCGGGGCAGCTGACAGAGACCACCTAAGAATTTGGATTCAAATGGACTTTTAGGTATGAAACCGGGGAGAGACTGCAATGATGGTGACCCCGTTGCAAAGCTGCTTGTGTGCTGAAGAGGCCCAGCACTAGCTTTCCCTGATGATCCTTCTGCCGTGTGAGCAGATGCCACTGTTCATACTGTGCTGACTGTGTTGCTGCGCAGCAGAGAGCAGCCTCTGGACTGATTCCATTCAAATGCTTTTCCTGTATGAAAGTGAGCAGTGAAAGCAACGATGGATGCACCAATGTCAAGGTGATTGTGTGCTGAACAGGTCCAGCACCAGCTTTCCATCCTGGCTGTTCTGCTGTGGGAGCAGAGGCCAAATGTTCGTGCTGTACTCACTGTGCTGCTGGGCAGCTGAGAGACACCACCTGAGAATTTGGATTCAAATGGACATTTAGGTATGAAACCGAGGAGAGACTGCAATGATGGTGACCCCGTTGAAAAGCTCCTTGTGTGCTGAAGAGACACAGCACTAGCTTTCCCTGCTGGTCCTTCTGCCGTGTGAGCAGAATCCACTGTTCATTCTGTGCTGTGTTGCTGCCAGCAGGGAGCAGGCTCTGGACTGATTCTATTCAAATGCTTTTCCTGTATGAGTGTTAGCAGTGAAAGCAACGATGGAGGCACCAATGTCAAGGTGATTGTGTGCTGAACAGGCCCAGCACCAGTTTTCAATCCTTGCTCTTCTGCTGTGGGAGCAGATGCCAAACGTTCGTGCTGTACTCACTGTGCTGCTGGGCAGCTGAGACCACCTAAGAATTTGGATTCAAATGGACTTTTAGGTATGAAACCGAGGAGAGACTGCAATGATGGTGACCCCGTTGCAAAGCTGCTTGTGTGCTGAAGAAGCCCAGCACTAGCTTTCCCTGCTGGTCCTTCTGCTGTGCGAGCAGAATCCACTGTTCATTCTGTGCTGACTGTGGTGCTGCGCAGCAGAGAGCAGGCTCTGGACTGATTCCATTCAAATGCTTTTCCTGTATGAGTGTTAGCAGTGAAAGCAACGATGGAGGCACCAATGTAAAGGGGATTGTGTGCTGAACAGGTCCAGCACCAGCTTTCAATCCTGGCTCTTCTGCTGTGGGAGCAGATGCCAAACGTTCGTGCTGTACTCACTGTGCTGCTGGGCAGCTGAGAGACACCACCTGAGAATTTGGATTCAAATGGACTTTTGCATATGAAACCGAGGAGAGACTGCAATGATGGTGACACCGTTGCAAAGCTGCTTGTGTCCTGAAGAGGCCCAGCACTAGGTTTCCCTGCTGGTCCTTCTGCCGTGGGAGCGAATGCCACTGTTCATTCTGTGCTGACTGTGTTGCTGCCAGCAGAGAGCAGGCTCTGGACTGATTCCATTCAAATGCTTTTCCTGTATGAATGTGAGCAGTGAAAGCAACGATGGAGGCACCAACGTCAAGGTGATTGTGTGCTGAACAGGTTCAGCACCAGCTTTCAATCCTGGCTCTTCTGCTGTGGGAGCAGAGGCCAAACGTTCGTGCTGTACTCACTGTGCTGCTGGGCAGCTGAGAGACACCACCTGAGAATTTGGATTCAAATGGACTTTTAGGTATGAAACCGAGGAGAGACTGCAATGATGGTGACCCCGTTGAAAAGCTCCTTGTGTGCTGAAGAGACACACCCCTAGCTTTCCATGCTGGTCCTTCTGCCGTGTGAGCAGAATTCACTGTTCATTCTGTGCTGTGTTGCTGCCAGCAGGGAGCAGGCTCTGGACTGATTCTATTCAAATGCTTTTCCTGTATGAAAGTGAGCAGTGAAAGAACGATGGAGGCAGCAATGTAAAGGGGATTGTGTGCTGAACAGGTCCAGCACCAGCTTTCAATCCTGGCTCTTCTGCTGTGGGAGCAGATGCCAAACGTTCGTGCTGTACTCACTGTGCTGCTGGGCAGCTGAGAGAGACCACCTGAAAATTTGGATTCAAATGGACTTTTAGGTATGAAACCGAGGAGAGACTGCAATGATGGTGACCCCGTTGCAAAGCTCCTTGTGTGCTGAAGAGACACAGCACTAGCTTTCCCTGCTGGTCCTTCTGCCGTGTGAGCAGATGCCACTGTTCATTCTGTGCTGACTGCGCTGCTGCATGCAGGGAGCAGGCTCTGGACTGATTCCATTCAAATGCTTTTCCTGTATGAAAGTGAGCAGTGAAAGCAACGATGGAGGCACCAATGTAAAGGGGGTTGTGTGCTGAAGAGGTCCAGCATCAGCTTTCAATCCTGGCTCTTCTGCTGTGTGAGCAGATGCCAAACGTTCGTTCTGTACTCACTGTGCTGCTGGGCAGCTGAGACCACCTGAGAATTTGGATTCAAGTGGACTTTTAGGTATGAAACCGAGGAGAGACTGCAATGATGGTGACCCCGTTGCAAAGCTGCTTGTGTGCTGAAGAAGCCCAGCACTAGCTTTCCCTGCTGATCCTTCTGCTGTGCGAGCAGAATCCACTGTTCATTCTGTGCTGACTAAGTTGCTGCGCAGCAGAGAGCAGGCTCTGGACTGATTCCATTCAAATGCTTTTCCTGTATGAAAGTGAGCAGTGAAAGCAACGATGGAGGCACCAATGTAAAGGTGATTGTGTGCTGAACAGGTCCAGCACCAGCTTTCAATCCTGGCTCTTCTGCTGTGGGAGCAGAGGCCAAACGTTCGTGCTGTACTCACTGTGCTGCTGGGCAGCTGAGACCACCTGAGAATTTGGATTCAAATGGACTTTTAGGTATGAAACCGAAGAGAGACTGCAATGATGGTGACCCCGTTGCAAAGCTCCTTGTGTGCTGAAGAGACACAGCACTAGCTTTCCCTGCTGGTCCTTCTGCCGTGTGAGCAGATGCCACTGTTCATTCTGTGCTGTGTTGCTGGCAGCAGGGAGAAGGCTCTGGACTGATTCTATTCAAATGCTTTTCCTGTATGAGTGTTAGCAGTGAAAGCAACGATGGAGGCACCAATGTAAAGGTGATTGTGTGCTGAACAGGTCCAGCACCACCTTTCAATCCTTGCTCTTCTGCTGTGGGAGCAGATGCCAAACGTTCGTGCTGTACTCACTGTGCTGCTGGGCAGCTGAGACCACCTGAGAATTTGGATTCAAATGGACTTTTAGGTATGAAACCGAGGAGAGACTGCAATGATGGTGACCCCGTTGCAAAGCTGCTTGTGTGCTGAAGAGGCCCAGCACTAGCTTTCCCTGATGGTCCTTCTGCTGTGCGAGCATTATCCACTGTTCATTCTGTGCTGACTGTGTTGCTGCGCAGCAGAGAGCAGCCTCTGGACTGATTCCATTCAAATGCTTTTCCTGTATGAAAGTGAGCAGTGAAAGAACGATGGAGGCAGCAATGTAAAGCGGATTGTGTGCTGAACAGGTCCAGCACCAGCTTTCAATCCTGGCTCTTCTGCTGTGGGAGCAGATGCCAAACGTTCGTGCTGTACTCACTGTGCTGCTGGGCAGCTGAGAGAGACCACCTGAAAATTTGGATTCAAATGGACTTTTAGGTATGAAACCGAGGAGAGACTGCAATGATGGTGACCCCGTTGCAAAGCTCCTTGTGTGCTGAAGAGACACAGCACTAGCTTTCCCTGCTGGTCCTTCTGCCGTGTGAGCAGATGCCACTGTTCATTCTGTGCTGACTGTGTTGCTGCGCAGCAGAGAGCAGGCTCTGGACTGATTCCATTCAAATGCTTTTCCTGTATGAAAGTGAGCAGTGAAAGCAACGATGGAGGCACCAATGTAAAGGGGGTTGTGTGCTGAAGAGGTCCAGCATCAGCTTTCAATCCTGGCTCTTCTGCTGTGGGAGCAGATGCCAAACGTTCGTGCTGTACTCACTGTGCTGCTGGGCAGCTGAGACCACCTGAGAATTTGGATTCAAGTGGACTTTTAGGTATGAAACCGAGGAGAGACTGCAATGATGGTGACCCCGTTGCAAAGCTGCTTGTGTGCTGAAGAAGCAGAGCACTAGCTTTCCCTGCTGCTCCTTCTGCCGTGTGAGCAGATGCCACTGTTCATTCTGTGCTGACTGTGTTGCTGCGCAGCAGAGAGCAGGCTCTGGACTGATTCCATTCAAATGCTTTTCCTGTATGAAAGTGAGCAGTGAAAGCAACGATGGAGGCACCAATGTCAAGGTGATTGTGTGCTGAACAGGTCCAGCACCAGCTTTCAATCCTTGCTCTTCTGCTGTGGGAGCAGATGCCAAACGTTCGTGCTGTACTCACTGTGCTGCTGGGCAGCTGAGAGACACCACCTGAGAATTTGGATTCAAATGGACTTTTAGGTATGAAACCGAGGAGAGACTGCAATGATGGTGACCCCGTTGCAAAGCTCCTTGTGTGCTGAAGAGACACAGCACTAGCTTTCCCTGCTGGTCCTTCTGCCGTGTGAGCAGATGCCACTGTTCATTCTGTGCTGTGTTGCTGCCAGCAGGGAGCAGGCTCTGGACTGATTCTATTCAAATGCTTTTCCTGTATGAGTGTTAGCAGTGAAACCAACGATGGAGGCACCAATGTAAAGGTGATTGTGTGCTGAACAGGTCCAGCACCAGCTTTCAATCCTTGCTCTTCTGCTGTGGGAGCAGATGCCAAACGTTCTTGCTGTACTCACTGTGCTGCTGGGCAGCTGAGACCACCTGAGAATTTGGATTCAAATGGACTTTTAGGTATGAAACCGAGGAGAGACTGCAATGATGGTGACCCCGTTGCAAAGCTGCTTGTGTGCTGAAGAAGCCCAGCACTAGCTTTCCCTGCTGGTCCTTCTGCTGTGCGAGCAGAATCCACTGTTCATTCTGTGCTGACTGTGTTCCTGCGCAGCAGAGAGCAGGCTCTGGACTGATTCCATTCAAATGCTTTTCCTGTATGAGTGTTAGCAGTAAAAGCAACGATGGAGGCACCAATGTAAAGGTGATTGTGTGCTGAACAGGTCCAGCACCAGCTTTCAATCCTGGCTCTTCTGCTGTGGGAGCAGAGGCCAAACGTTCGTGCTGTACTCACTGTGCTGCTGGGCAGCTGATACCACCTGAGAATTTGGATTCAAATGGACTTTTAGGTATGAAACCGAAGAGAGGCTGCAATGATGGTGACCCCGTTGCAAAGCTCCTTGTGTGCTGAAGAGACACAGCACTAGCTTTCCCTGCTGGTCCTTCTGCCGTGTGAGCAGATGCCACTGTTCATTCTGTGCTGTGTTGCTGCCAGCAGGGAGCAGGCTCTGGACTGATTCTATTCAAATGCTTTTCCTGTATGAGTGTTAGCAGTGAAAGCAACGATGGAGGCGCCAATGTAAAGGTGATTGTGTGCTGAACAGGTCCAGCACCCCCTTTCAATCCTTGCTCTTCTGCTGTGGGAGCACAGGCCAAACGTTCGTGCTGTACTCACTGTGCTGCTGGGCAGCTGAGACCACCTGAGAATTTGGATTCAAATGGACTTTTAGGTATGAAACCGAGGAGAGACTGCAATGATGGTGACACCGTTGCAAAGCTGCTTGTGTGCTGAAGAAGCCCAGCACTAGCTTTCCCTGCTGGTCCTTCTGCTGTGCGAGCAGAATCCACTGTTCATTCTGTGCTGACTGTGTTCCTGCGCAGCAGAGAGCAGGCTCTGGACTGATTCCATTCAAATGCTTTTCCTGTATGAGTGTTAGCAGTAAAAGCAACGATGGAGGCACCAATGTAAAGGGCATTGTGTGCTGAACAGGTCCAGCACCAGCTTTCAATCCTGGCTCTTCTGCTGTGGGAGCAGAGGCCAAACGTTCGTGCTGTACTCACTGTGCTGCTGGGCAGCTGAGACCACCTGAGAATTTGGATTCAAATGGACTTTTAGGTATGAAACCGAAGAGAGACTGCAATGATGGTGACCCTGTTGCAAAGCTCCTTGTGTGCTGAAGAGACACAGCACTAGCTTTCCCTGCTGGTCCTTCTGCCGTGTGAGCAGATGCCACTGTTCATTCTGTGCTGTGTTGCTGCCAGCAGGGAGCAGGCTCTGGACTGATTCTATTCAAATGCTTTTCCTGTATGAGTGTTAGCAGTGAAAGCAACGATGGAGGCGCCAATGTAAAGGTGATTGTGTGCTGAGCAGGTCCAGCACCACCTTTCTATCCTTGCTCTTCTGCTGTGGGAGCAGATGCCAAACGTTCGTGCTGTACTCACTGTGCTGCTGGGCAGCTGAGACCACCTGAGAATTTGGATTCAAATGGACTTTTAGGTATGAAACCGAGGAGAGACTGCAATGATGGTGACACCGTTGCAAAGCTGCTTGTGTGCTGAAGAAGCCCAGCACTAGCTTTCCCTGCTGGTCCTTCTGCTGTGCGAGCAGAATCCACTGTTCATTCTGTGCTGACTGTGTTCCTGCGCAGCAGAGAGCAGGCTCTGGACTGATTCCATTCAAATGCTTTTCCTGTATGAGTGTTAGCAGTAAAAGCAACGATGGAGGCACCAATGTAAAGGTGATTGTGTGCTGAACAGGTCCAGCACCAGCTTTCAATCCTTGCTCTTCTGCTGTGGGAGCAGATGCCAAACGTTCGTGCTGTACTCACTGTGCTGCTGGGCAGCTGAGAGAGACCACCTGAGAATTTGGATTCAAATGGACTTTTAGGTATGAAACCGAGGAGAGACTGCAATGATGGTGACCCCGTTGCAAAGCTCCTTGTGTGCTGAAGAGACACAGCACTAGCTTTCCCTGCTGGTCCTTCTGCCATGTGAGCAGATGCCACTGTTCATTCTGTGCTGACTGTGTTGCTGCGCAGCAGAGAGCAGGCTCTGGACTGATTCCATTCAAATGCTTTTCCTGTATGAAAGTGAGCAGTGAAAGCAACGATGGAGGCACCAGTGTAAAGGGGGATGTGTGCTGAAGAGGTCCAGCATCAGCTTTCAATCCTGGCTCTTCTGCTGTGTGAGCAGATGCCAAACGTTCGTGCTGTACTCACTGTGCTGCTGGGCAGCTGAGACCACCTGAGAATTTGGATTCAAGTGGACTTTTAGGTATGAAACCGAGGAGAGACTGCAATGATGGTGACCCCGTTGCAAAGCTGCTTGTGTGCTGAAGAAGCCCAGCACTAGCTTTCCCTGCTGATCCTTCTGCTGTGCGAGCAGAATCCACTGTTCATTCTGTGCTGACTATGTTGCTGCGCAGCAGAGAGCAGGCTCTGGACTGATTCCATTCAAATGCTTTTCCTGTATGAAAGTGAGCAGTGAAAGCAACGATGGAGGCACCAATGTCAAGGTGATTGTGTGCTGAACAGGTCCAGCACCAGCTTTCAATCCTTGCTCTTCTGCTGTGGGAGCAGATGCCAAACGTTCGTGCTGTACTCACTGTGCTGCTGGGCAGCTGAGAGACACCACCTGAGAATTTGGATTCAAATGGACTTTTAGGTATGAAACCGAGGAGAGACTGCAATGATGGTGACCCCGTTGCAAAGCTCCTTGTGTGCTGAAGAGACACAGCACTAGCTTTCCCTGCTGGTCCTTCTGCCGTGTGAGCAGATGCCACTGTTCATTCTGTGCTGTGTTGCTGCCAGCAGGGAGCAGGCTCTGGACTGATTCTATTCAAATGCTTTTCCTGTATGAGTGTTAGCAGTGAAACCAACGATGAAGGCACCAATGTAAAGGTGATTGTGTGCTGAACAGGTCCAGCACCAGCTTTCAATCCTTGCTCTTCTGCTGTGGGAGCAGATGCCAAACGTTCTTGCTGTACTCACTGTGCTGCTGGGCAGCTGAGACCACCTGAGAATTTGGATTCAAATGGACTTTTAGGTATGAAACCGAGGAGAGACTGCAATGATGGTGACCCCGTTGCAAAGCTGCTTGTGTGCTGAAGAAGCCCAGCACTAGCTTTCCCTGCTGGTCCTTCTGCTGTGCGAGCAGAATCCACTGTTCATTCTGTGCTGACTGTGTTCCTGCGCAGCAGAGAGCAGGCTCTGGACTGATTCCATTCAAATGCTTTTCCTGTATGAGTGTTAGCAGTAAAAGCAACGATGGAGGCACCAATGTAAAGGTGATTGTGTGCTGAACAGGTCCAGCACCAGCTTTCAATCCTGGCTCTTCTGCTGTGGGAGCAGAGGCCAAACGTTCGTGCTGTACTCACTGTGCTGCTGGGCAGCTGAGACCACCTGAGAATTTGGATTCAAATGGACTTTTAGGTATGAAACCGAAGAGAGGCTGCAATGATGGTGACCCCGTTGCAAAGCTCCTTGTGTGCTGAAGAGACACAGCACTAGCTTTCCCTGCTGGTCCTTCTGCCGTGTGAGCAGATGCCACTGTTCATTCTGTGCTGTGTTGCTGCCAGCAGGGAGCAGGCTCTGGACTGATTCTATTCAAATGCTTTTCCTGTATGAGTGTTAGCAGTGAAAGCAACGATGGAGGCACCAATGTAAAGGTGATTGTGTGCTGAACAGGTCCAGCACCCCCTTTCAATCCTTGCTCTTCTGCTGTGGGAGCACAGGCCAAACGTTCGTGCTGTACTCACTGTGCTGCTGGGCAGCTGAGACCACCTGAGAATTTGGATTCAAATGGACTTTTAGGTATGAAACCGAGGAGAGACTGCAATGATGGTGACACCGTTGCAAAGCTGCTTGTGTGCTGAAGAAGCCCAGCACTAGCTTTCCCTGCTGGTCCTTCTGCTGTGCGAGCAGAATCCACTGTTCATTCTGTGCTGACTGTGTTCCTGCGCAGCAGAGAGCAGGCTCTGGACTGATTCCATTCAAATGCTTTTCCTGTATGAGTGTTAGCAGTAAAAGCAACGATGGAGGCACCAATGTAAAGGGCATTGTGTGCTGAACAGGTCCAGCACCAGCTTTCAATCCTGGCTCTTCTGCTGTGGGAGCAGAGGCCAAACGTTCGTGCTGTACTCACTGTGCTGCTGGGCAGCTGAGACCACGTGAGAATTTGGATTCAAATGGACTTTTAGGTATGAAACCGAAGAGAGACTGCAATGATGGTGACCCTGTTGCAAAGCTCCTTGTGTGCTGAAGAGACACAGCACTAGCTTTCCCTGCTGGTCCTTCTGCCGTGTGAGCAGATGCCACTGTTCATTCTGTGCTGTGTTGCTGCCAGCAGGGAGCAGGCTCTGGACTGATTCTATTCAAATGCTTTTCCTGTATAAGTGTTAGCAGTGAAAGCAACGATGGAGGCGCCAATGTAAAGGTGATTGTGTGCTGAGCAGGTCCAGCACCACCTTTCTATCCTTGCTCTTCTGCTGTGGGAGCAGATGCCAAACGTTCGTGCTGTACTCACTGTGCTGCTGGGCAGCTGAGACCACCTGAGAATTTGGATTCAAATGGACTTTTAGGTATGAAACCGAGGAGAGACTGCAATGATGGTGACACCGTTGCAAAGCTGCTTGTGTGCTGAAGAAGCCCAGCACTAGCTTTCCCTGCTGGTCCTTCTGCTGTGCGAGCAGAATCCACTGTTCATTCTGTGCTGACTGTGTTCCTGCGCAGCAGAGAGCAGGCTCTGGACTGATTCCATTCAAATGCTTTTCCTGTATGAGTGTTAGCAGTAAAACCAACGATGGAGGCACCAATGTAAAGGGCATTGTGTGCTGAACAGGTCCAGCACCAGCTTTCAATCCTGGCTCTTCTGCTGTGGGAGCAGAGGCCAAACGTTCGTGCTGTACTCACTGTGCTGCTGGGCAGCTGAGACCACCAGAGAATTTGGATTCAAATGGACTTTTAGGTATGAAACCGAAGAGAGACTGCAATGATGGTGACCCCGTTGCAAAGCTCCTTGTGTGCTGAAGAGACACAGCACTAGCTTTCCCTGCTGGTCCTTCTGCCGTGTGAGCAGATGCCACTGTTCATTCTGTGCTGTGTTGCTGCCAGCAGGGAGCAGGCTCTGGACTGATTCTATTCAAATGCTTTTCCTGTATGAGTGTTAGCAGTGAAAGCAACGATGGAGGCACCAGTGTAAAGGTGATTGTGTGCTGAACAGGTCCAGCACCAGCTTTCAATCCTTGCTCTTCTGCTGTGGGAGCAGATGCCAAACGTTCGTGCTGTACTCACTGTGCTGCTGGGCAGCTGAGAGAGACCACCTGAGAATTTGGATTCAAATGGACTTTTAGGTATGAAACCGAGGAGAGACTGCAATGATGGTGACCCCGTTGCAAAGCTCCTTGTGTGCTGAAGAGACACAGCACTAGCTTTCCCTGCTGGTCCTTCTGCCATGTGAGCAGATGCCACTGTTCATTCTGTGCTGACTGTGTTGCTGCGCAGCAGAGAGCAGGCTCTGGACTGATTCCATTCAAATGCTTTTCCTGTATGAAAGTGAGCAGTGAAAGCAACGATGGAGGCACCAATGTAAAGGGGGATGTGTGCTGAAGAGGTCCAGCATCAGCTTTCAATCCTGGCTCTTCTGCTGTGTGAGCAGATGCCAAACGTTCGTGCTGTACTCACTGTGCTGCTGGGCAGCTGAGACCACCTGAGAATTTGGATTCAAGTGGACTTTTAGGTATGAAACCGAGGAGAGACTGCAATGATGGTGACCCCGTTGCAAAGCTGCTTGTGTGCTGAAGAAGCCCAGCACTAGCTTTCCCTGCTGATCCTTCTGCTGTGCGAGCAGAATCCACTGTTCATTCTGTGCTGACTATGTTGCTGCGCAGCAGAGAGCAGGCTCTGGACTGATTCCATTCAAATGCTTTTCCTGTATGAAAGTGAGCAGTGAAAGCAACGATGGAGGCACCAATGTCAAGGTGATTGTGTGCTGAACAGGTCCAGCACCAGCTTTCAATCCTTGCTCTTCTGCTGTGGGAGCAGATGCCAAACGTTCTTGCTGTACTCACTGTGCTGCTGGGCAGCTGAGAGACACCACCTGAGAATTTGGATTCAAATGGACTTTTAGGTATGAAACCGAGGAGAGACTGCAATGATGGTGACCCCGTTGCAAAGCTCCTTGTGTGCTGAAGAGACACAGCACTAGCTTTCCCTGCTGGTCCTTCTGCCGTGTGAGCAGATGCCACTGTTCATTCTGTGCTGTGTTGCTGCATGCAGGGAGCAGGCTCTGGACTGATTCTATTCAAATGCTTTTCCTGTATGAGTGTTAGCAGTGAAAGCAACGATGGAGGCACCAATGTAAAGGTGATTGTGTGCTGAACAGGTCCAGCTCCAGCTTTCAATCCTTGCTCTTCTGCTGTGGGAGCAGATGCCAAACGTTCGTGCTGTACTCACTGTGCTGCTGGGCAGCTGAGACCACCTGAGAATTTGGATTCAAATGGACTTTTAGGTATGAAACCGAGGAGAGACTGCAATGATGGTGACACCGTTGCAAAGCTGCTTGTGTGCTGAAGAACCCCAGCACTAGCTTTCCCTGCTGGTCCTTCTGCTGTGCGAGCAGAATCCACTGTTCATTCTGTGCTGACTGTGTTCCTGCGCAGCAGAGAGCAGGCTCTGGACTGATTCCATTCAAATGCTTTTCCTGTATGAGTGTTAGCAGTAAAAGCAACGATGGAGGCACCAATGTAAAGGGGATTGTGTGCTGAACAGGTCCAGCACCAGCTTTCAATCCTGGCTCTTCTGCTGTGGGAGCAGAGGCCAAACGTTCGTGCTGTACTCACTGTGCTGCTGGGCAGCTGAGACCACCTGAGAATTTGGATTCAAATGGACTTTTAGGTATGAAACCGAAGAGAGACTGCAATGATGGTGACCCCGTTGCAAAGCTCCTTGTGTGCTGAAGAGACACAGCACTAGCTTTCCCTGCTGGTCCTTCTGCCGTGTGAGCAGATGCCACTGTTCATTCTGTGCTGTGTTGCTGCCAGCAGGGAGCAGGCTCTGGACTGATTCTATTCAAATGCTTTTCCTGTATGAGTGTTAGCAGTGAAAGCAACGATGGAGGCGCCAATGTAAAGGTGATTGTGTGCTGAACAGGTCCAGCACCAGCTTTCAATCCTTGCTCTTCTGCTGTGGGAGCAGATGCCAAACGTTCGTGCTGTACTCACTGTGCTGCTGGGCAGCTGAGACCACCTGAGAATTTGGATTCAAATGGACTTTTAGGTATGAAACCGAGGAGAGACTGCAATGATGGTGACCCCGTTGCAAAGCTCCTTGTATGCTGAAGAGACACAGCACTAGCTTACCCTGCTGGTCCTTCTGCCGTGTGAGCAGATGCCACTGTTCATTCTGTGCTGTGTTGCTGCATGCAGGGAGCAGGCTCTGGACTGATTCCATTCAAATGCTTTTCCTGTATGAAAGTGAGCAGTGAAAGCAACGATGGAGGCACCAATGTCAAGGTGATTGTGTGCTGAACAGGTCCAGCACCAGCTTTCAATCCTAGCTCTTCTGCTGTGGGAGCAGATGCCAAACGTTCGTGCTGTACTCACTGTGCTGCTGGGCAGCTGAGAGACACCACCTGAGAATTTGGATTCAAATGGACTTTTAGGTATGAAACCGAGGAGAGACTGCAATGATGGTGACCCCGTTGCAAAGCTCCTTGTGTGCTGAAGAGACACAGCACTAGCTTTCCCTGCTGGTCCTTCTGCCGTGTGAGCAGATGCCACTGTTCATTCTGTGCTGTGTTGCTGCCAGCAGGGAGCAGGCTCTGGACTGATTCTATTCAAATGCTTTTCCTGTATGAGTGTTAGCAGTGAAAGCAACGATGGAGGCACCAATGTCAAGGTGATTGTGTGCTGAACAGGTCCAGCACCAGCTTTCAATCCTTGCTCTTCTGCTGTGGGAGCAGATGCCAAACGTTCGTGCTGTACTCACTGTGCTGCTGGGCAGCTGAGACCACCTGAGAATTTGGATTCAAATGGACTTTTAGGTATGAAACCGAGGAGAGACTGCAATGATGGTGACACCGTTGCAAAGCTGCTTGTGTGCTGAAGAAGCCCAGCACTAGCTTTCCCTGCTGGTCCTTCTGCTGTGCGAGCAGAATCCACTGTTCATTCTGTGCTGACTGTGTTCCTGCGCAGCAGAGAGCAGGCTCTGGACTGATTCCATTCAAATGCTTTTCCTGTATGAGTGTTAGCAGTAAAAGCAACGATGGAGGCACCAATGTAAAGGTGATTGTGTGCTGAACAGGTCCAGCACCAGCTTTCAATCCTGGCTCTTCTGCTGTGGGAGCAGAGGCCAAACGTTCGTGCTGTACTCACTGTGCTGCTGGGCAGCTGAGACCACCTGAGAATTTGGATTCAAATGGACTTTTAGGTATGAAACCGAAGAGAGCCTGCAATGATGGTGACCCCGTTCCAAAGCTCCTTGTGTGCTGAAGAGACACAGCACTAGCTTTCCCTGCTGGTCCTTCTGCCGTGTGAGCAGATGCCACTGTTCATTCTGTGCTGTGTTGCTGCCAGCAGGGAGCAGGCTCTGGACTGATTCTATTCAAATGCTTTTCCTGTATGAGTGTTAGCAGTGAAAGCAACGATGGAGGCGCCAATGTAAAGGTGATTGTGTGCTGAACAGGTCCAGCACCCCCTTTCAATCCTTGCTCTTCTGCTGTGGGAGCACAGGCCAAACGTTCGTGCTGTACTCACTGTGCTGCTGGGCAGCTGAGACCACCTGAGAATTTGGATTCAAATGGACTTTTAGGTATGAAACCGAGGAGAGACTGCAATGATGGTGACACCCTTGCAAAGCTGCTTGTGTGCTGAAGAAGCCCAGCACTAGCTTTCCCTGCTGGTCCTTCTGCTGTGCGAGCAGAATCCACTGTTCATTCTGTGCTGACTGTGTTCCTGCGCAGCAGAGAGCAGGCTCTGGACTGATTCCATTCAAATGCTTTTCCTGTATGAGTGTTAGCAGTAAAAGCAACGATGGAGGCACCAATGTAAAGGGCATTGTGTGCTGAACAGGTCCAGCACCAGCTTTCAATCCTGGCTCTTCTGCTGTGGGAGCAGAGGCCAAACGTTCGTGCTGTACTCACTGTGCTGCTGGGCAGCTGAGACCACCTGAGAATTTGGATTCAAATGGACTTTTAGGTATGAAACCGAAGAGAGACTGCAATGATGGTGACCCTGTTGCAAAGCTCCTTGTGTGCTGAAGAGACACAGCACTAGCTTTCCCTGCTGGTCCTTCTGCCGTGTGAGCAGATGCCACTGTTCATTCTGTGCTGTGTTGCTGCCAGCAGGGAGCAGGCTCTGGACTGATTCTATTCAAATGCTTTTCCTGTATGAGTGTTAGCAGTGAAAGCAACGATGGAGGCGCCAATGTAAAGGTGATTGTGTGCTGAGCAGGTCCAGCACCACCTTTCAATCCTTGCTCTTCTGCTGTGGGAGCAGATGCCAAACGTTCGTGCTGTACTCACTGTGCTGCTGGGCAGCTGAGACCACCTGAGAATTTGGATTCAAATGGACTTTTAGGTATGAAACCGAGGAGAGACTGCAATGATGGTGACACCGTTGCAAAGCTGCTTGTGTGCTGAAGAAGCCCAGCACTAGCTTTCCCTGCTGGTCCTTCTGCTGTGCGAGCAGAATCCACTGTTCATTCTGTGCTGACTGTGTTCCTGCGCAGCAGAGAGCAGGCTCTGGACTGATTCCATTCAAATGCTTTTCCTGTATGAGTGTTAGCAGTAAAAGCAACGATGGAGGCACCAATGTAAAGGGCATTGTGTGCTGAACAGGTCCAGCACCAGCTTTCAATCCTGGCTCTTCTGCTGTGGGAGCAGAGGCCAAACGTTCGTGCTGTACTCACTGTGCTGCTGGGCAGCTGAGACCACCTGAGAATTTGGATTCAAATGGACTTTTAGGTATGAAACCGAAGAGAGACTGCAATGATGGTGACCCCGTTGCAAAGCTCCTTGTGTGCTGAAGAGACACAGCACTAGCTTTCCCTGCTGGTCCTTCTGCCGTGTGAGCAGATGCCACTGTTCATTCTGTGCTGTGTTGCTGCCAGCAGGGAGCAGGCTCTGGACTGATTCTATTCAAATGCTTTTCCTGTATGAGTGTTAGCAGTGAAAGCAACGATGGAGGCGCCAATGTAAAGGTGATTGTGTGCTGAACAGGTCCAGCACCAGCTTTCAATCCTTGCTCTTCTGCTGTGGGAGCAGATGCCAAACGTTCGTGCTGTACTCACTGTGCTGCTGGGCAGCTGAGACCACCTGAGAATTTGGATTCAAATGGACTTTTAGGTATGAAACCGAGGAGAGACTGCAATGATGGTGACCCCGTTGCAAAGCTCCTTGTGTGCTGAAGAGACACAGCACTAGCTTACCCTGCTGGTCCTTCTGCCGTGTGAGCGGATGCCACTGTTCATTCTGTGCTGTGTTGCTGCATGCAGGGAGCAGGCTCTGGACTGATTCCATTCAAATGCTTTTCCTGTATGAAAGTGAGCAGTGAAAGCAACGATGGAGGCACCAATGTAAAGGGGGTTGTGTGCTGAAGAGGTCCAGCACCAGCTTTCAATCCTGGCTCTTCTGCTGTGTGAGCAGATGCCAAACGTTCGTGCTGTACTCACTGTGCTGCTGGGCAGCTGAGAGAGACCACCTGAGAATTTGGATTCAAATGGACTTTTAGGTATGAAACCGAGGTGAGACTGCAATGATGGTGACCCCGTTGCAAAGCTCCTTGTGTGCTGAAGAGACACAGCACTAGCTTTCCCTGCTGGTCCTTCTGCCGTGTGAGCAGATGCCACTGTTCATTCTGTGCTGTGTTGCTGCCAGCAGGGAGCAGGCTCTGGACTGATTCTATTCAAATGCTTTTCCTGTATGAGTGTTAGCAGTGAAACCAACGATGGAGGCACCAATGTAAAGGTGATTGTGTGCTGAACAGGTCCAGCACCAGCTTTCAATCCTTGCTCTTCTGCTGTGGGAGCAGATGCCAAACGTTCGTGCTGTACTCACTGTGCTGCTGGGCAGCTGAGACCACCTGAGAATTTGGATTCAAATGGACTTTTAGGTATGAAACCGAGGAGAGACTGCAATGATGGTGACCCCGTTGCAAAGCTGCTTGTGTGCTGAAGAAGCCCAGCACTAGCTTTCCCTGCTGGTCCTTCTGCTGTGCGAGCAGAATCCACTGTTCATTCTGTGCTGACTGTGTTCCTGCGCAGCAGAGAGCAGGCTCTGGACTGATTCCATTCAAATGCTTTTCCTGTATGAGTGTTAGCAGTAAAAGCAACGATGGAGGCACCAATGTAAAGGTGATTGTGTGCTGAACAGGTCCAGCACCAGCTTTCAATCCTGGCTCTTCTGCTGTGGGAGCAGAGGCCAAACGTTCGTGCTGTACTCACTGTGCTGCTGGGCAGCTGAGACCACCAGAGAATTTGGATTCAAATGGACTTTTAAGTATGAAACCGAAGAGAGGCTGCAATGATGGTGACCCCGTTGCAAAGCTCCTTGTGTGCTGAAGAGACACAGCACTAGCTTTCCCTGCTGGTCCTTCTGCCGTGTGAGCAGATGCCACTGTTCATTCTGTGCTGTGTTGCTGCCAGCAGGGAGCAGGCTCTGGACTGATTCTATTCAAATGCTTTTCCTGTATGAGTGTTAGCAGTGAAAGCAACGATGGAGGCGCCAATGTAAAGGTGATTGTGTGCTGAACAGGTCCAGCACCACCTTTCAATCCTTGCTCTTCTGCTGTGGGAGCAGATGCCAAACGTTCGTGCTGTACTCACTGTGCTGCTGGGCAGCTGAGACCACGTGAGAATTTGGATTCAAATGGACTTTTAGGTATGAAACCGAGGAGAGACTGCAATGATGGTGACACCGTTGCAAAGCTGCTTGTGTGCTGAAGAAGCCCAGCACTAGCTTTCCCTGCTGGTCCTTCTGCTGTGCGAGCAGAATCCACTGTTCATTCTGTGCTGACTGTGTTCCTGCGCAGCAGAGAGCAGGCTCTGGACTGATTCCATTCAAATGCTTTTCCTGTATGAGTGTTAGCAGTAAAAGCAACGATGGTGGCACCAATGTAAAGGGCATTGTGTGCTGAACAGGTCCAGCACCAGCTTTCAATCCTGGCTCTTCTGCTGTGGGAGCAGAGGCCAAACGTTCGTGCTGTACTCACTGTGCTGCTGGGCAGCTGAGACCACCAGAGAATTTGGATTCAAATGGACTTTTAAGTATGAAACCGAAGAGAGGCTGCAATGATGGTGACCCCGTTGCAAAGCTCCTTGTGTGCTGAAGAGACACAGCACTAGCTTTCCCTGCTGGTCCTTCTGCCGTGTGAGCAGATGCCACTGTTCATTCTGTGCTGTGTTGCTGCCAGCAGGGAGCAGGCTCTGGACTGATTCTATTCAAATGCTTTTCCTGTATGAGTGTTAGCAGTGAAAGCAACGATGGAGGCGCCAATGTAAAGGTGATTGTGTGCTGAACAGGTCCAGCACCAGCTTTCAATCCTTGCTCTTCTGCTGTGGGAGCAGATGCCAAACGTTCGTGCTGTACTCACTGTGCTGCTGGGCAGCTGAGACCACCTGAGAATTTGGATTCAAATGGACTTTTAGGTATGAAACCGAGGAGAGACTGCAATGATGGTGACCCCGTTGCAAAGCTCCTTGTGTGCTGAAGAGACACAGCACTAGCTTACCCTGCTGGTCCTTCTGCCGTGTGAGCAGATGCCACTGTTCATTCTGTGCTGTGTTGCTGCATGCAGGGAGCAGGCTCTGGACTGATTCCATTCAAATGCTTTTCCTGTATGAAAGTGAGCAGTGAAAGCAACGATGGAGGCACCAATGTAAAGGGGGTTGTGTGCTGAAGAGGTCCAGCATCAGCTTTCAATCCTGGCTCTTCTGCTGTGTGAGCAGATGCCAAACGTTCGTGCTGTACTCACTGTGCTGCTGGGCAGCTGAGAGAGACCACCTGAGAATTTGGATTCAAATGGACTTTTAGGTATGAAACCGAGGAGAGACTGCAATGATGGTGACCCTGTTGCAAAGCTCCTTGTGTGCTGAAGAGACACAGCACTAGCTTTCCCTGCTGGTCCTTCTGCCGTGTGAGCAGATGCCACTGTTCATTCTGTGCTGTGTTGCTGCCAGCAGGGAGCAGGCTCTGGACTGATTCTATTCAAATGCTTTTCCTGTATGAGTGTTAGCAGTGAAAGCAACGATGGAGGCGCCAATGTAAAGGTGATTGTGTGCTGAACAGGTCCAGCACCACCTTTCAATCCTTGCTCTTCTGCTGTGGGAGCAGATGCCAAACGTTCGTGCTGTACTCACTGTGCTGCTGGGCAGCTGAGAGAGACCACGTGAGAATTTGGATTCAAATGGACTTTTAGGTATGAAACCGAGGAGAGACTGCAATGATGGTGACACCGTTGCAAAGCTGCTTGTGTGCTGAAGAAGCCCAGCACTAGCTTTCCCTGCTGGTCCTTCTGCTGTGCGAGCAGAATCCACTGTTCATTCTGTGCTGACTGTGTTCCTGCGCAGCAGAGAGCAGGCTCTGGACTGATTCCATTCAAATGCTTTTCCTGTATGAGTGTTAGCAGTAAAAGCAACGATGGTGGCACCAATGTAAAGGGCATTGTGTGCTGAACAGGTCCAGCACCAGCTTTCAATCCTGGCTCTTCTGCTGTGGGAGCAGAGGCCAAACGTTCGTGCTGTACTCACTGTGCTGCTGGGCAGCTGAGACCACCTGAGAATTTGGATTCAAATGGATTTTTAGGTATGAAACCGAAGAGAGGCTGCAATGATGGTGACCCCGTTGCAAAGCTCCTTGTGTGCTGAAGAGACACAGCACTAGCTTTCCCTGCTGGTCCTTCTGCCGTGTGAGCAGATGCCACTGTTCATTCTGTGCTGTGTTGCTGCCAGCAGGGAGCAGGCTCTGGACTGATTCTATTCAAATGCTTTTCCTGTATGAGTGTTAGCAGTGAAAGCAACGATGGAGGCGCCAATGTAAAGGTGATTGTGTGCTGAACAGGTCCAGCACCAGCTTTCAATCCTGGCTCTTCTGCTGTGGGAGCACAGGCCAAACGTTCGTGCTGTACTCACTGTGCTGCTGGGCAGCTGAGACCACCTGAGAATTTGGATTCAAATGGACTTTTAGGTATGAAACCGAGGAGAGACTGCAATGATGGTGACCCCGTTGCAAAGCTGCTTGTGTGCTGAAGAAGCCCAGCACTAGCTTTCCCTGCTGGTCCTTCTGCTGTGCGAGCAGAATCCACTGTTCATTCTGTGCTGACTGTGTTCCTGCGCAGCAGAGAGCAGGCTCTGGACTGATTCTATTCAAATGCTTTTCCTGTATGAGTGTTAGCAGTGAAAGCAACGATGGAGGCACCAATGTAAAGGTGATTGTGTGCTGAACAGGTCCAGCACCAGCTTTCAATCCTGGCTCTTCTGCTGTGGGAGCAGAGGCCAAACGTTCGTGCTGTACTCACTGTGCTGCTGGGCAGCTGAGACCACCTGAGAATTTGGATTCAAATGGACTTTTAGGTATGAAACCGAGGAGAGACTGCAATGATGGTGACACCGTTGCAAAGCTGCTTGTGTGCTGAAGAGACACAGCCCTAGATTTCCCTGCTGGTCCTTCTGCCGTGTGAGCAGATGCCACTGTTCATTCTGTGCTGTGTTGCTGCCAGCAGGGAGCAGGCTCTGGACTGATTCTATTCAAATGCTTTTCCTATATTAGTGTTAGCAGTGAAAGCAACGATGGAGGCACCAATGTAAAGGTGATTGTGTGCTGAACAGGTCCAGCACCAGCTTTCAATCCTGGCTCTTCTGCTGTGGGAGCAGATGCCAAACGTTCGTGCTGTACTCACTCTGCTGCTGGGCAGCTGAGAGAGACCACCTGAGAATTTGGATTCAAATGGACTTTATGTATGAAACCGAGGAGAGACTGCAATGATGGTGACCCCGTTGCAAAGCTCCTTGTGTGCTGAAGAGACACAGCACTAGCTTTCCCTGCTGGTCCTTCTGCCGTGTGAGCAGATGCCACTGTTCATTCTGTGCTGTGTTGCTGCCAGCAGGGAGAAGGCTCTGGACTGATTCTATTCAAATGCTTTTCCTGTATGAGTGTTAGCAGTGAAAGCAACGATGGAGGCGCCAATGTAAAGGTGATTGTGTGCTGAACAGGTCCAGCACCACCTTTCAATCCTTGCTCTTCTGCTGTGGGAGCAGATGCCAAACGTTCGTGCTGTACTCACTGTGCTGCTGGGCAGCTGAGACCACCTGAGAATTTGGATTCAAATAGACTTTTAGGTATGAAACCGAGGAGAGACTGCAATGATGGTGACCCCGTTGCAAAGCTCCTTGTGTGCTGAAGAGACACAGCACTAGCTTACCCTGCTGGTCCTTCTGCCGTGTGAGCAGATGCCACTGTTCATTCTGTGCTGTGTTGCTGCATGCAGGGAGCAGGCTCTGGACTGATTCCATTCAAATGCTTTTCCTGTATGAAAGTGAGCAGTGAAAGCAACGATGGAGGCACCAATGTAAAGGGGGTTGTGTGCTGAAGAGGTCCAGCATCAGCTTTCAATCCTGGCTCTTCTGCTGTGTGAGCAGATGCCAAACGTTCGTGCTGTACTCACTGTGCTGCTGGGCAGCTGAGACCACCTGAGAATTTGGATTCAAATGGACTTTTAGGTATGAAAACGAGGAGAGACTGCAATGATGGTGACCCCGTTGCAAAGCTGCTTGTGTGCTGAAGAGGCCCAGCACAAGCTTTCCCTGCTGGTCCTTCTGCCGTGTGAGCAGATGCCACTGTTCATTCTGTGCTGTGTTGCTGCGCAGCACACAGCATCCTCTGGACTGATTCCATTCAAATGCTTCTCCTGTATGAAAGTGAGCTGTGAAAGCGACGATGGATGCATTAATGTAAAGGGGATTGTGTGCTGAACAGGTCCAGCACCAGCTTTCAATCCTGGCTCTTCTGCTGAGGGAGCAGAGGCCAAACGTTCGTGCTGTACTAACTGTGCTCCTGGGCAGCTAAGAGACACCACCTGAGAATTTGGATTCAAATGGACTTTTAGGTATGAAACCGAGGAGAGACTGCAATGATGGTGACACCGTTGCAAAGCTGCTTGTGTGCTGAAGAAGCCCAGCACTAGCTTTCCCTGCTGGTCCTTCTGCTGTGCTAGCAGAGTCCACTGTTCATTCTGGGCTGACTGTGTTGCTACGCAGCAGAGAGCAGGCTCTGGACTGATTCCATTCAAATGCTTTTCCTGTATGAAAGTGAGCAGTGAAAGCAACGATGGAGGCACCAATATAAAGGGGATTGTGTGCTGAACAGGTCCAGCACCAGCTTTCAATCCTGGCTCTTCTGCTGTGGGAGCTCGGCGAAACGTTCGTGCTGTACTCACTGTGCTGCTGGGCAGCTGAGAGAGACCACCTGAGAATTCGGATTCAAATGGACTTTTAGGTATGAAACCGAGGAGAGACTGCAATGATGGTGACCCCGTTGCAAAGCTGCTTGTGTGCTGAAGAGACACAGCACTAGCTTTCCCTGCTGGTCCTTCTGCCGTGTGAGCAGATGCCACTGTTCATTCTGTGCTGTGTTGCTGCATGCAGGGAGCAGGCTCTGGACTGATTCTATTCAAATGCTTTTCCTGTATGAGTGTTACCAGTGAAAGCAACGATGGAGGCACCAATGTAAAGGTGATTGTGTGCTGAACAGGTCCAGCACCAGCTTTCAATCCTTGCTCTTCTGCTGTGGGAGCAGATGCCAAACGTTCGTGCTGTACTCACTGTGCTGCTGGGCAGCTGAGAGAGACCACCTGAGAATTTGGATTCAAATGGACTTTTAGGTATGAAACCGAGGAGAGACTGCAATGATGGTGACACCGTTGCAAAGCTGCTTGTGTGCTGAAGAAGCCCAGCACTAGCTTTCCATGCTGGTCCTTCTGCTGTGCGAGCAGAATCCACTGTTCATTCTGTGCTGACTGTGTTCCTGCGCAGCAGAGAGCAGGCTCTGGACTGATTCCATTCAAATGCTTTTCCTGTATGAGTGTTAGCAGTAAAAGCAACGATGGAGGCACCAATGTAAAGGGCATTGTGTGCTGAACAGGTCCAGCACCAGCTTTCTATCCTGGCTCTTCTGCTGTGGGAGCAGAGGCCAAACGTTCGTGCTGTACTCACTGTGCTGCTGGGCAGCTGAGAGAGACCACCTGAGAATTTGGATTCAAATGGACTTTTAGGTATGAAACCGAGGAGAGACTGCAATGATGGTGACCCCGTTGCAAAGCTCCTTGTGTGCTGAAGAGACACAGCACTAGCTTTCCCTGCTGGTCCTTCTGCCGTGTGAGCAGATGCCACTGTTCATTCTGTGCTGTGTTGCTGCATGCAGGGAGCAGGCTCTGGACTGATTCCATTCAAATGCTTTTCCTGTATGAGTGTTAGCAGTGAAAGCAACGATGGAGGCACCAATGTAAAGGTGATTGTGTGCTGAACAGGTCCAGCACCAGCTTTCAATCCTTGCTCTTCTGCTGTGGGAGCAGATGCCAAACGTTCGTGCTGTACTCACTGTGCTGCTGGGCAGCTGAGACCACCTGAGAATTTGGATTCAAATGGACTTTTAGGTATGAAACCGAGGAGAGACTGCAATGATGGTGACCCCGTTGCAAAGCTGCTTGTGTGCTGAAGAGGCCCAGCACTAGCTTTCCCTGCTGGTCCTTCTGCCGTGGGAGGAGATGCCACTGTTCATTCTGTGCTGTGTTCCTGCGCAGCAGAGAGCAGGCTCTGGACTGATTCCATTCAAATGCTTTTCCTGTATGAAAGTGAGCAGTGAAAGCAACGATGGAGGCACCAATGTAAAGGTGATTGTGTGCTGAACAGGTCCAGCACCAGCTTTCAATCCTTGCTCTTCTGCTGTGGGAGCAGATGCCAAACGTTCGTGCTGTACTCACTGTGCTGCTGGGCAGCTGAGAGAGACCGCCTGAGAATTTGTATTCAAATGGACTTTTAGGTATTAAACCGAGGAGAGACTGCAATGATGGTGACACCGTTGCAAATCTGCTTGTGTGCTGAAGAAGCAGAGAACTAGCTTTCCCTGCTGGTCCTTCTGCCTGTGAGCAGATGCCACTGTTCATTCTCTGCTGACTGTGTTCCTGCGCAGCAGAGAGCAGGCTCTGGACTGATTCCATTCAAATGCTTTTCGTGTATGAAAGTGAGCAGTGAAAGCAACGATGGAGGCACCAATGTAAAGGTGATTGTGTGCTGAACAGGTCCAGCACCAGCTTTCAATCCTTGCTCTTCTGCTGTGGGAGCAGATGCCAAACATTCGTGCTGTACTCACTGTGCTGCTGGGCAGCTGAGAGAGACCACCTGAGAATTTGGATTCAAATGGACTTTTAGGTATGAAACCGAGGAGAGACTACAATGATGGTGACACCGTTGCAAAGCTGCTTGTGTGCTGAAGAGGCCCAGCACTAGCTTTCCCTGCTGGTCCTTCTGCCATGGGAGCAGATGCCACTGTTCATTCTGTGCAGACTTTTTGCTGCCAGCAGAGAGCAGGCTCTGGACTGATTCCATTCAAATGCTTTTCCTGTATGAATGTTAGCAGTGAAAGCAAAAATGGAGGCACTAATGTAAAGGTGATTGTGTGCTGAACAGGTCCAGCACCAGCTTTCAATCCAGGCTCTACTGCTGTGGGAGCAGAGGCCAAACGTTCGTGCTGGACTCACTGTGCTGCTGGGCTGCTGAGAGACACCACCTGAGAATTTGGATTCAAATGGACTTTTAGGTATGAAACCGAGGAGAGACTGCAATGATGGTGACACCGTTGCAAAGCTGCTTGTGTGCTGAAGAGGCCCAGCACTAGCTTTCCCTGCTGGTCCTTCTGCCGTGGGAGCAGATGCCACTGTTCATTCTGTGCTGACTGTGTTGCTGCGCAGCAGAGAGCAGGCTCTGAACTGATTCCGTTCAAATGCTCTTCTTGTATGAAAGTGAGCCGTGAAATCAACGATGGAGGCACCAATGTAAATGTGACTGTGTGCTGAACAGGTCCAGCACAAGCTTTCAATCCTGGCTCTTCTGCTGTGGGAGCAGAGGCCAAATGTCCGTGCTGTACTCACTGTGCTGCTGGGCAGCTGAGAACGACCACCCGAGAATTTGTATTCAAACGGACTTTTAGGTATGAAACCGAGGAGAGACTGCAATGATGGTTGACAGCGTTTCAAATCTGACTGTGTGTTGAAGAGGCCCAGCACCAGCTTTCCCTGCTGGCCCGTCTGCTGTGGGAGGAGATGCCACTGTTCATTCTGTGCTGACTGTGTTGGTGCGCAGCAGAGAGCAGGCTCTGGAATGATTCCATTCAAATGCTTTTCCTGTATGAAAGTGAGCAGTGAAAGCAACGATGGAGGCACCAATGTAAAGGTGATTGTGTGCTGAAGAGGCCCAGCACCAGCTTTCAATCCTGGCTCTTCTGCTGTGGGAGCAGAGGCCATATGTTCGTGCTGTACTCACTGTGCTGCTGGGTGTTGCAGAATGACTTTAAGAGCAGGACCATAGAGTCCTTGAGGTCTGTGCAAGCAAGGCAGGGGGTGCCCCCCACAGGTGGCCGGAGACCGGACCTGGGAGGAGAATGTGGAGGAAGCTGTGGGGGCTAATTAATACCGTTATGCCAAGAAGGAGTGGCTGAGTACCACTCCTATATATGTGTGAACTGCGTCACAAATAATGTAGAAGTTGCTTATCACCCATATTGGTTTGGCCTGTCTGCTTCTCCTCGCTGCTTACAAATTGCGCCCAAACAGGGACGCGGACAAAAGGGCCCTGGTCGCTGGGGACCCGGGATACCATGCCCCGGTTGGAGGGGACCCGGATTGCAGGGCCCCGGTCGACGGGGACCCGGATTACAGGGCCCCAGTCGACGGGGACATGGATTACAGGGCCCCGGTCGACGGTGTAAGAAACTAAGTGTAAGGGTATTGTTTATTAAGATTTATGTTAAGCCCAATGCAAAGGTTAGGCAACAAAAGATGTGAAATCGCTTACTCAAACAATCACCAGACACAGCTTGTGAAAGATAAGATAACCATAATCGCTTACACAAACTAAACCAAGTACCGCTTAGCAGATGTTGACTAAAGATAACTGTAAAATGTTCCAGGAACTGGCAGAGATAAGACAAACAACTCCATATAAGGACATATGAGTAAAAGGTCAAGTATGGAACAAAGGAGGAAAACTTCTTACTTCAGTCTCAACGATCACCAGGAGGCAGAGGTTGACCCCCTAACAACAGCGGAAGCATGCGCAGAGTACCTCCACTACTTCATGAACACGGAAGTGAGATGTATAAAAACGGGCTGTTTGAACTGCTCAGCACGGCAGTTGGCGGAGCGCAGACTCCCCTGTCATCCAGCGCTGGTTTTGCTCATATTCTACTTGCTATAATTAATAAAATTTTAATTGGATTATGATCCGTTGTGGTCTCAATTTATGACAACGGGAACCCGGATTACAGGGCCCTGACTAGCGGGGACCCGGATTACAGGGCCCCCACTAGCGGGGACCCGGGATACAGGGCCCCGACTAGCGGGGACCCGGGATACAGGGCCCCGGCCGACGGGGACCCGGGATACAGGGCCCCAGCCGACGGGGACCCGGGATACAGGGCGCCGACTAGCGGGGACCCGGATACAGGGCCCCGGCCGACGGGGACCCGGAATACAGGGCCCGGGTTTAACGGGGACCCGGATACAGGGCTTCGGTCGACGGGGACCCGGATACAGGGCCCCGGTCGACAGGGACCCGGATACAGGGCCCCGACTAGCGGGGACCTGGGATACAGGGCCCCGACTAGCGGGGACCCGGGATACAGGGCCTCGGTCGACGGGGACCCGGAACGGCGAGTGAGTGGCGCCGGCGGCAGCGGCCGGGAAGCGCGGGCAATGCTGCTGCGGTGGTGTGACGGACCCGAGTGCTTGGACTAACCGAAAGAAATCCGCCGCTGGGGCGAACCAGACGCTGCTGCGTCGGGAGGCCGATCCGGAGACCGAGGTTACAGGACGACCCAGAAGAAGACAATCCGGAAAAGGCTGGCCATGAAAATGGACCGAGAGGTAGCCCTGGACTTATTACAGTGCTTCTTATAAAAGCGGGGAACTGAGCCCTGAACTTTTTACAGTGCTTTTTATAAAAGCGGGGAATTGAGCCTGAGACTCTAAAGCAGCTAGCAGGTCTAGTGGCTAGGGAAGGCTAAGAGATTTTTTTTGCAGATCCTAATACAATATTTGAGGAGAGTGAGTGGCGAAAGTTTGGTGATGAACTATTTGACTCAGTGCTTAATGATTATAAAAAGGCAAAGAAACTCGGTAAACCACGGAGGGAAGTAATGAACTGTATAAAAAGATACAAGGCAGAAAACTGCCTCGGTAGCAACGGAGAAACTAGGAACAGACGTCCCCAGTCGGTTGAAACCGGGGGAAGTTTACAACTCGTTTCCCCCCCCCAACTCGCGGGAGCACAGGGTTTCCCACCCCCCCCACCCCGCACCCCCCCCCCTTCCTTTTCTCCCCCTCCATCAGAAGGTGCCGCGGAGGAGGTGTAACCCCCTGCTCCCCCACCTCCCCAGTTCCGAAAGTAGGGACTTTGAAAAGGACAGAGAAAGTATATTAGAAGGTATACGCATGATAAATGTCAAGGAATCCGAAAGAAAGAGGGCGGTGCCTCGGCGCCGGATCAATTGCGGCGCCACTGTGAAGCACGCAGTAGAAAATAGGGATCATGCGCGAGCGGGAGATTTAAAGGAACCGCGAGCCTCTCCAACCCACTACACCCTAGAGTGAAAAAATTTTTAACTCAGTCATGGAGGAGCCAGGTCTGCAGATGGCCACATACCGAACGAGAGACATCTGATAAGAAAGACACAGCTGCAAGCAGCGGAGACCCCGAGTTCGGCGCAGGATCAGCCCCCGAATCCCCTGAATCCGAGCCAGATTTGTATCCTCAGCTTCCAGACCCTGACTCTTTGTCTCCCGGGTCAGTCTGCCCAGACTTACTGGCCCTGGAGACGCTCAGTTGTAACAATGGGTAACCAAATATGTGATCATTACTGGGGAATTTTCTGCAATGGGCACCTTTACATATCCTGTGTTTACTACACAGCAGGGGGCTAAAGAGTGGGAAGCTCTTGATCTCAAAATAGTTAAGGAGGCCTGACAAACAGTGACCACCTATGCGTTAAAATCCTCTTATACTCAAGCTGTATATGTTACGATTTTTTCTTGCAATTGACAGGGGGAGCCCATACAGTTTCTCTGTGATACTCATGTATTAGAAATTGGTAAATATAAGTATGTCCAGGTTTCTATCAACCCTTGGAGACCTCTGTAGATACTGCTGGCCACTTCTTCCAGCACAGGCTGGCCACCTGTGTCGGAATGAGTGTGCATTTTGGTCAGTATAAAAGCCCAAGACTCATACGATGTGGGGGAGGCAGAGCCTCTGCAGGGACGCCCGCTAAGGTTGAGCCTGCCACCTCGCACTGCAATGATGCTTCTCGGAGCTGGTTTGCTGTTAGTCTCCACAGGGTCCTTCTGCCGCATTCTGTAAATGGGACTGTAGTGGGAGTAATGATGGCTTTTGCAGGGACTAAAAAAAAAAAAAATAAAAAATAAAAGAGTGGGGGAGAGAGAGAGAGTAATGATGCTGCACTTAACCTGTCTAACCTGTCTACTTCTCAAGAACTGAAGAACTGATAACCTGGGGGAGGGGGTATATTTGTGTCCTCCTGCCTACAGGTCCATGGTGACTGCCTGCAAAGTTTGTCAAGCCTTGCCATGAGCTGGACAGACGAACGGATAAACCTGATGCCTCAGCTACAGGAGCTGACTGTGATTACCCCAAGCAGAATGAGATGGAGGAAGATAAAGAACAAATAACTGCAAAACATCACTTGGGGGCAACTGAAAAGTAACATCCTGAATATGTGTGCTTGTAAAATAGCTATTATTAGAGGTTGTGATTTTGTGTATAAAACCACCTGTATTTACTAGCTAGTTGCTAATAAGAAACTGCACCTTGTATTGTATAGATTTGTCACTTGTAAAAGAGATGTTAGAGTATGGAAATTTGCAGTAGCTGCTAGAAAAATTTTAATACAATGGTAGTGTTCTAAAGCAGGTGATGGAACAAATTTAAGAGGGTGGGAGAATTCCACTGGTAAGAAATTTCTTTGGCTAGTCCTTCACTGCCATCAGCATCTTCAACATGCTGCTGCACCCTGTAATAGTTACTCTGCTAATGTAAATCTGTGTGTGCCTTGCTGTAGTAGCGACTTTTTACTGGATAAAACAAAAGGGGGGAGACGTGGAGACAGTGTTCTCACAGGAGAATGCATAATTGGTACATAAACTTTGAATAGTCCTGAAAGATACAGCAAGGCCATGGGAGGCCCGAAGAAGCTTAAGCAAGCAAGATAAGAGGCTGGAATTCACCAAGTTAATGAGAACTGTGGACTGTTGGCAAGCTTTCAAGGTTGAGTTCTCACACCTGTGTTTAACCAATTATATTTTAGTCACTAAGGGTCTTCAAAACATGTATCCAATCATAATATGCCAAATCACTGTAAGTGCTTCAGCTCAACTAAGCAGACTGGGTTGCTGAGTTGCTAAGCAGACAACTCTACATCGAAGGCAATTCCTGATTTGTTTTGATGTTGCCTCTGTATGATATGCAACACTGCAGAACCTTTTGTTGTTGGAACAGGGACATGGATGTGAAGAGTTTGATGGAATGTGTTGTATGAGTCTCTCTGATTATGCTAATTCGATGCACGCACAGCTGAGAACCCTGGCTCAGCTTACCCAGCAATAGTAAATGAGCAATATCCTAAGAATAACTAGATGGTTCTCTTCACGGGGCATTACAGGTTGAGTCAAACACTGTTGTTTGAAGTATTGCACTTATGTATCATTGTTAGGTTAATCATCGTAGCTATTAGACTTGTTTATAGTTGTGTGATAAAACAGGTGAACAGAATAACCCATAATGCCTTGCTTGCGCAAAGAAAAAGGGGGGAATTGTTGCAGAATGACTCTAAGAGCAGGACCATAGAGTTCTGGAGGACTGTGCAAGAAAGGCAGGGGGTGGCCCCCACAGGTGGCCGGAGACGGGACCTGGGAGGAGAATGTGAAGGAAACTGTGGGGGCTAACCAATACTGTTATGCCAAGAAGGAGTGGCTGAATACCACTCCTATATGTATGTGAACTGCGTCACTAATAAAGTAGAAGTTGCTTATCACCCATATTGGGTTGGCCTGCCTGCTTCCCCTTGCCACTTACAGCTAGGCAGCTGAGAGAGAACACCCGAGAATTTGTATTCAAATGGATTTTTAGGTATGAAACCGAGGAGAGACTGCAATGATGGTGACACCGTTGCAAAGCTGACTGTGTGCTGAAGAGACACAGCACTAGCTTTCCCTGCTGGTCCTTCGGCTCTGGGAGCAGATGCCACTGTTCATTCTGTGCTGTGTTCCTGCGCAGCAGAGTGCAAGCTCTGGACTGATTCCATTCAAATGCTTTTCCTGTATGAAAGCGAGCAGTGAAAGCAATGATGGAGGCACCGATGTAAAGGTGATTGCGTGCTGAACACGCCCAGCACCAGCTTTCCCTCCTGGCTCTTCTGCTGTGGGAGCAGAGGCCAAACGTTCGTGCTGTACTCACTGTGCTGCTGGGCAGCTGAGAGACACCACCTGAGAATTTGGATTCAAATGGACTTTTAGGTATGAAACCGAGGAGAGACTGCAATGATGGTGACACCGTTGCAAAGCTGCTTCTGTGCTGAGGAGACACAGCACTAGCTTTCCAAGCTGGTCCTTCTGCCGTGTGAGCAGATGCCACTGTTCATTCTGTGCTGTGTTGCTGCGCAGCAGGGAGCAGGCTCTGGACTGATTCCATTCAAATGCTTTTCCTGTATGAGTGTTAGCAGTGAAAGCAACGATGGAGGAACCAATGTAAAGGTGATTGTGTGCTGAACAGGTCCAGCACCAGCTTTCAATCCTGGCTCTTCTGCTGTGGGAGCAGATGCCAAACGTTCGTGCTGTACTCACTGTGCTGCTGGGCAGCTGAGAGAGACCACCTGAGAATTTGGATTCAAATGGACTTTTAGGTATGAAACCGAGGAGAGACTGCAATGATGGTGACACCGTTGCAAAGCTGCTTGTGTGCTGAAGAAGCCCAGCACTAGCTTTCCCTGCTGGTCCTTCTGCTGTGTTAGCAGATGCCACTGTTCATTCTGTGCTGACTGTGTTGCTGCGCATCAGAGAGCAGCCTCTGGACTGATTCCATTCAAATGCTTTTCCTGTATGAAAGTGAGCAGTGAAAGCAACGATGGAGGCACCAATGTAAAGGGGATTGTGTGCTGAACAGGTCCAGCACCAGCTTTCAATCCTGGCTCTTCTGCTGTGGGAGCAGAGGCCAAACGTTCGTGCTGTACTCACTGTGCTGCTGGGCAGCTGAGAGAGACCACCTGAGAATTTGGATTCAAATGGACTTTTAGGTATGAAACCGAGGAGAGACTGCAATGATGGTGACCCCGTTGCAAAGCTGCTTGTGTGCTGAAGAGACACAGCACAAGCTTTCCCTGCTGGTCCTTCTGCCGTGTGAGCAGATGCCACTGTTCATTCTGTGCTGTGTTGCTGCCAGCAGGGAGCAGGCTCTTGACTGATTCTATTCAAATGCTTTTCCTGTATGAGTGTTAGCAGTGAAGGCAACGATGGAGGAACCAATGTAAAGGTGATTGTGTGCTGAACCGGTCCAGCACCAGCTTTCAACCCTGGCTCCTCTGCTGTGGGAGCAGAGGCCAAACGTTCGTGCTGTACTCACTGTGCTGCTGGGCAGCTGAGAGACACCACCCTAGAATTTGGATTCAAATTGACTTTTAGGTATGAAACCGAGGAGAGACTGCAATGATGGTGACCCCGTTGCAAAGCTGCTTGTGTGCTGAAGAAGCCCTGCACTAGCTTTCCCTGCTGGTCCTTCTGCTGTGTTAGCAGAGTCCACTGTTCATTCTGTCCTGTGTTGCTGTGAGCAGGGAGCAGGCTCTGGACTGATTCTATTCAAATGCTTTTCCTTTATGAGTGTTAGCAGTGAAAGCAATGATGGAGGCACCAATGTAAAGGTGATTGTGTGCTGAACAGGTCCAGCACCAGCTTTCAATCCTGGCTCTTCTGCTGTGGGAGCAGAGGCCAAAAGTTCGTGCTGTACTCACTGTGCTGTTGGGCAGCTGAGAGAAACCACCTGAGAATTTGGATTCAAAAGGACTTTTAGGTATGAAACCGAGGAGAGACTGCAATGATGGTGACCCTGTTGCAAAGCTGCTTGTGTGCTGAAGAGGCCCAGCACTAGCTTTCCCTGCTGGTCCTTCTGCCGTGTGAGCAGATGCCACTGTTCATTCTGTGCTGACTGTGTTGCTGCGCAGCAGAGAGCAGGCTCTGGACTGATTCCATTCAAATGCTTTTCCTGTATGAAAGTGAGCAGAGAAAGCAACGATGGAGGCACCAATGTAAAGGTGATTGTGTGCTGAACAGGTCCAGTACAAGCTTTTGATCCTGGCTCTTCTGCTGTTGGAGCAGAGGCCAAACCTTCGTGCTGTACTCACTGTGCTGCTGGGCAGCTGAGAGAGACCACCTGAGAATTTGGATTCAAATGGACTTTTAGGTATGAAACCGAGGAGAGACTGCAATGATGGTGACACCGTTGCAAAGCTGCTTGTGTGCTGAAGAGACCCAGCACTAGCTTCCCCTGCTGGTCCTTCTGCCGTGGGAGCAGATGCCACTGTTCATTCTGTGCTGTGTTGCTGCGCAGCAGAGAGCAGGCTCTGGACTTTTTCCATTCAAATGCTTTTCCTGAATGAATGTGAACAGTGAAAGCAACGATGGAGGCACCAATGTAAAGGTGATTGTGTGCTGAACAGGTCCAGCACCAGCTTCCAATCCTGGCTCTTCTGCTGTGGGAGCAGAGGCCAAACGTTCGTGCTGTACTCACTGTGCTGCTGGGCAGCTGAGAGAGACCACCTGAGAATTTGGATTCAAATGGACTTTTAGGTATGAAACCGAGGAGAGACTGCAATGATGGTGACCCCGTTGCAAAGCTGCCTGTGTGCTGAAGAGACACAGCACTAGCTTTCCCTGCTGGTCCTTCTGCCGTGGGAGCAGATGCCACTGTTCATTCTGTGCTGACTGTGTTGCTGCGCAGCAGAGGGTAGGCTCTGGACTGATTCCATTCAAATGCTTTTCCTGTGTGAGTGTTAGCAGTGAAAGCAACGATGGAGGCACCAATGTAAAGGGGATTGTGTGCTGAACAGGTCCAGCACCAGCTTTCAATCCTGGCTCTTCTGCTCTGGGAGCAGAGGCCAAACGTTCGTGCTGTACTCACTGTGCTGCTGGGCAGCTGAGAGAGACAACCTGAGAATTTGGATTCAAATGGACTTTTAGGTATGAAACCGAGGAGAGACTGCAATGATGGTGACACCGTTGCAAAGCTGCTTGTGTGCTGAAGAAGCCCAGCACTAGCTTTCCCTGCTGGTCCTTCTGCTGTGTTAGCAGAGTCCACTGTTCATTCTGTGCTGACTGTGTTGGTGCGCAGCAGAGAGCAGGCTCTGGACTGATTCCATTCAAATGCTTTTCCTGTATGAAAGTGAGCAGTGAAAGCAACGATGGAGGCACCAATGTAAAGGGGATTGTGTGCTGAACAGGTCCAGCACCAGCTTTCAATCCTGGCTCTTCTGCTGTGGGAGCAGAGGCCAAACGTTCGTGCTGTACTCACTGTGCTGCTGGGCAGCTGAGAGACACCACCTGAGAATTTGGATTCAAATGGACTTTTAGGTATGAAACCGAGGAGAGACTGCAATGATGGTGACCCCGTTGCAAAGCTGCTTGTGTGCTGAAGAGACACAGCACAAGCTTTCCCTGCTGCTCCTTCTGCCGTGTGAGCAGATGCCACTGTTCATTCTGTGCTGTGTTGCTGCCAGCAGGGAGCAGGCTCTTGACTGATTCTATTCAAATGCTTTTCCTGTATGAGTGTTAGCAGTGAAGGCAACGATGGAGGAACCAATGTAAAGGTGATTGTGTGCTGAACCGGTCCAGCACCAGCTTTCAACCCTGGCTCCTCTGCTGTGGGAGCAGAGGCCAAACGTTCGTGCTGTACTCACTGTGCTGCTGGGCAGCTGAGAGACACCACCCTAGAATTTGGATTCAAATGGACTTTTAGGTATGAAACCGAGGAGAGACTGCAATGATGGTGACCCCGTTGCAAAGCTGCTTGTGTGCTGAAGAAGCCCAGCACTAGCTTTCCCTGCTGGTCCTTCTGCTGTGTTAGCAGAGTCCACTGTTCATTCTGTCCTGTGTTGCTGTGAGCAGGGAGCAGGCTCTGGACTGATTCTATTCAAATGCTTTTCCTTTATGAGTGTTAGCAGTGAAAGCAATGATGGAGGAACCAATGTAAAGGTGATTGTGTGCTGAACAGGTCCAGCACCAGCTTTCAATCCTGGCTCTTCTGCTGTGGGAGCAGAGGCCAAAAGTTCGTGCTGTACTCACTGTGCTGTTGGGCAGCTGAGAGAAACCACCTGAGAATTTGGATTCAAAAGGACTTTTAGGTATGAAACCGAGGAGAGACTGCAATGATGGTGACCCTGTTGCAAAGCTGCTTGTGTGCTGAAGAGGCCCAGCACTAGCTTTCCCTGCTGGTCCTTCTGCCGTGTGAGCAGATGCCACTGTTCATTCTGTGCTGACTGTGTTGCTGCGCAGCAGAGAGCAGGCTCTGGACTGATTCCATTCAAATGCTTTTCCTGTATGAAAGTGAGCAGAGAAAGCAACGATGGAGGCACCAATGTAAAGGTGATTGTGTGCTGAACAGGTCCAGTACAAGCTTTTGATCCTGGCTCTTCTGCTGTTGGAGCAGAGGCCAAACCTTCGTGCTGTACTCACTGTGCTGCTGGGCAGCTGAGAGAGACCACCTGAGAATTTGGATTCAAATGGACTTTTAGGTATGAAACCGAGGAGAGACTGCAATGATGGTGACACCGTTGCAAAGCTGCTTGTGTGCTGAAGAGACCCAGCACTAGCTTCCCCTGCTGGTCCTTCTGCCGTGGGAGCAGATGCCACTGTTCATTCTGTGCTGTGTTGCTGCGCAGCAGAGAGCAGGCTCTGGACTTTTTCCATTCAAATGCTTTTCCTGAATGAATGTGAACAGTGAAAGCAACGATGGAGGCACCAATGTAAAGGTGATTGTGTGCTGAACAGGTCCAGCACCAGCTTCCAATCCTGGCTCTTCTGCTGTGGGAGCAGAGGCCAAACGTTCGTGCTGTACTCACTGTGCTGCTGGGCAGCTGAGAGAGACCACCTGAGAATTTGGATTCAAATGGACTTTTAGGTATGAAACCGAGGAGAGACTGCAATGATGGTGACCCCGTTGCAAAGCTGCCTGTGTGCTGAAGAAGCCCAGCACTAGCTTTCCCTGCTGGTCCTTCTGCCGTGGGAGCAGATGCCACTGTTCATTCTGTGCTGACTGTGTTGCTGCGCAGCAGAGGGTAGGCTCTGGACTGATTCCATTCAAATGCTTTTCCTGTGTGAGTGTTAGCAGTGAAAGCAACGATGGAGGCACCAATGTAAAGGGGATTGTGTGCTGAACAGGTCCAGCACCAGCTTTCAATCCTGGCTCTTCTGCTCTGGGAGCAGAGGCCAAACGTTCGTGCTGTACTCACTGTGCTGCTGGGCAGCTGAGAGAGACAACCTGAGAATTTGGATTCAAATGGACTTTTAGGTATGAAACCGAGGAGAGACTGCAATGATGGTGACACCGTTGCAAAGCTGCTTGTGTGCTGAAGAAGCCCAGCACTAGCTTTCCCTGCTGGTCCTTCTGCTGTGTTAGCAGAGTCCACTGTTCATTCTGTGCTGACTGTGTTGGTGCGCAGCAGAGAGCAGGCTCTGGACTGATTCCATTCAAATGCTTTTCCTGTATGAAAGTGAGCAGTGAAAGCAACGATGGAGGCACCAATGTCAAGGTGATTGTGTGCTGAACAGGTCCAGCACCAGCTTTCAATCCTGGCTCTTCTGCTGTGGGAGCAGATGCCAAACGTTCGTGCTGTACTCACTGTGCTGCTGGGCAGCTGAGAGACAGCACCTGAGAATTTGGATTCAAATGGACTTTTAGGTATGAAACCGAGGAGAGACTGCAATGATGGTGACCCCGTTGCAAAGCTGCTTGTGTGCTGAAGAGGCCCAGCACTAGCTTTCCCTGATGATCTGTAGAGAGCTTAACAACAGAATGGCTAAGTAACAGAGGTCATGATACTGTGCAGCTGGTGGAAATATAGGCCTCAAGGCTACGGTAATCTTGTGGTTAATGTTCACCCTGAGTTGCTCAAGAAACAGGATGTACATCTTGCTGAAGGTGGCGCCACGGTATCTTGCTGAGATAGCGCCACGGTATCTTGCTGAGATGGCGCCACGGTATCTTGCTGAGATAGCGCCACGGTATCTTGCTGAGATAGCGCAACGGTAATGCTTGGGCAAGCTGGGACAAGCCGGGACATGTCGAGGCATGTTGAAGCAGGAGGCAGTCACGGTTGCTTGGGAGGCCCCTGCGTCAGCACGGGCTGACCAATGATTTTGCTGTATCCTAGCAGGAAATGTATCTAACACTGCAGGCTATAAAAGGGGTTGTATCTTGCTAAATAAACGAGACTTGCTGACCATGAGAGCATGAGGCTTGTCTCCCGCGACTCCAACAATTGGCGCCCGAACAGGGACCCGAACAGGGAACGGGGATCCCTCCTTCTGCCTAGAGGAGTTGCGTTGGGTGCAGGTCTCGAGTTAAAGACGGCTTCTGCAGGACTGCAGTGACACATCGGTGGGCTGCTTGCTTTCTGCTTTGGCCCAGAGCGCAGCATCGGCTGGCTCTGCTGCTACGCGCTGCCGACGCCTGGAGGGTGCAACGGATCCGGTAAATATGGACAGGCATGCGGCGTATGATCTTTTCACTGCCTTCCTCCGTCGTCGGGGGGTAAAAGGCTTAGATTTTGATAAGGACCTCCCTGCCCTTCTCTCCCATGCTCAGTCTCTCGGTATTTTTAGTGATCCCCACTCTATCCACCAATTATCGGAATGGCGTCGCTACGGCGATAAATTATGGGATCTTACATTAGATGATGATAAAACTGCTAAAAAGTTATCCAGATTATGGCGTTTGATACATAACGAACTCTTGATGGTACAGGCAGAGAAACGTGCGGCCGAAAGTGCCCGTTTGGCACAAGATCAAAATCGTCACTATGATCCCTCTGCCCCTAATCCGCCGACCGTTTCGACAATCGAGATACCCCCCCCTCCTCCTCCTCCCACCCCGTGCCCGCCCCCGCCGCTTCCTCCCCCCCCTCTTCCCTCTCCCCCGTCTGCTCCTGTTCTTGTAAACGGACCATCTGAGTCTCCTCAAAACTCCCTTCCTTCGTCTCCTAATGCCACGGAGCCGTTCCCCGGAGCCCTTTCGGACCTCGCGGAGGCTATGGCAAGTCAGAGACGGGAAGCTTGGGCTGCTCTGGCACGCCACGGAGTCGAAAACGGAGATAGGGTCCTTGCTGATGCGGCACAAGACCATGTTGCTACTTCTATGGCTTTTCCTGTCATTTTTCACCCACGACCTGGCGGCGGTTATAGGGCAGAGATCACTCAAATTGATTGGAAGTTATTGGCACAACTTCGTGCCACAGTTGCTCAATTCGGGGTCACCAGTGAACCGGCCAAACAGATGATTGATTATTTATTTAATTCAATGATTCTCCTGCCTGTAGACATCAAGGGTATCGCTCGTTTAATTTATACCCCTCACCAAAAACTTACATTTGATGCGCGATGGGGGGAAGAAGCTGCTGCTTCAGTAGCATTACCCCGTGCCCAAGGAGACCCCCTTTTTGGAATTACAATGAATGAATTACTAGGAAACGGTGATTATACTCGAACAGATGCCCAGGTTGGTATAGGGGCAGAAAAACTAAGGGAAGTGATGAGGGTAGCAAAGCGAGCTATGGACAAAATCCGGGAGCCTGGAGGACCCCCTATGTATATGAATATTAAGCAAGGACGAGAGGAATCCCTTGGGTCCTTTGTTGATAAATTGATGCAAGCCCTTTCCAAAGCAGGAGTAGCAGATCACATGCAGGATGCTCTCCTGAAACAATGCATTATACAGAATGGCAATCAGGTCACACGCTCCCTCATAGCTACTGCTCCTGGTAATTGGGTGGTTCAAGATCTATTGGATAAGGCAAACACACTTCCCTCAGGTAATCAAATTTTTGTAGTAGAAGCCCTCAACAAAATTAGTGAAGGCCTTGGCACAGCCCTTGCACCCCTCCAGGCGGCAATTGCGCAGACCCGTCCTTCAGCCCCAGCCACCCGCATGAAATGTTTCCGATGTGGGAGACTTGGCCACATTCGTCGCGAATGCCAGGCCCCTGGTGTTTGGTGCGGACCGTGTCAATCATCTACTCATAATACCAATGCCTGCCGTAGACGACAAAACCAGGGAAACTCCCCAGCCAGCGCGAGGATGAGCCGCGCCAAGACACAAATAGCCGCCCAACCTGCTACAACCTCGTCCCTGCAACAAGCGGTAGCCTCGGATATGACCTGGCAACAGCTATAGATGTTACCTTTTACAATACAGATACCCATGCCGTCCCTACAGGCATTCAAAGTCCCATTTTGATTAATAATCAGCCGGTAGGAGGTATAATATTGGGCCGTTCCTCAGCCACCTTACACGGCCTCTACATTGACCCTGGTGTGATAGATCCTGATTCCACTGGAGAAATTTTTATCCTCGCTCGCACCAACTTCCCTCCATTGACTGTCCCGAAAGGAGAGAAGATCGCTCAATTTATTCCTCTCTTCTCTGCCGTACCAGTCCCACCACGCAATTTACCTAAACGACAAGGACAATTACGATCTACAGGAAAAATTACTATGTTAAGCCTTAACCTTTTGGAGAGACCAAGACGTTGTTGTAAAATTCTATGGCAAGGCCATGTCCTGTCCCTGTCAAAAGCTCTTCTTGACACAGGTGCTGATTCCTGCATTATAGACTCTAAATTATACCCTGATTCATGGCCCACAATTTCAGTTAATAATGCAATAATGGGGATAGGAGGGGTTCGGCTTGCACGGCAGACACCAGTACTAACCGTCCTTTTGGAGGGGAAACAGGCTTCTGCCCCCTTCTCTCTTACTCTACTCCCTGATGAAGTTGATTGCATTTTGGGTCGTGATGTGTTAGCACAATTGGGATTTAAACTCACGGACTCCCCTTTAGCATAACGGCCATTGCTTGGGCTTTCCCCATACCTCTTACACGGACCACTAATACACCCGTGGTCGTTAAGCAATGGCCATTAAAAGGGGAAAGCCTTTTACAGGCGCATAAATTAGTGGCCGAACAGTTACAACTTGGCCACTTGACGCCATCTGTCAGCCCATGGAATCCTCCCATTTTTGTGATAAAGAAAAAGTCTGGATCCTATCGTTTATTACACGACCTGCGCGCAATTAATTCTCAAATGGAACCTATGGGAGCTTTACAGCCTGGCCTCCCAAACCCAGCCATGATACCACGAGATTGGTCTCTTTTAGTTATTGATTTAAAGGACTGTTTTTTCACAATTCCTTTACACCCTCAGGATACAAAACGCTTTGCATTTACCTTACCTGCTCAAAATAGAGGAGAACCTGATAAAAGGTTTGAATGGAAGGTGCTTCCACAAGGTATGCGAAACTCCCCCACCCTCTGCCAGTTGTTTGTGGACACTGCTTTACAGCCAATACGAAGAAATTTGCCTGAAGTTATTATATATCACTATATGGACGATTTACTTTTCGCTCAGAAATACCCTTTCTCTGCTGAACAACTTCAAATGATTATAATGCTGTTACATCGTCAGGGGTTAAAGGTATCTGAACAGAAACTTCAATCTACTGCCCCTTGGAAATATTTGGGATGGATTATCACCGATAGGGTTATACGTCCACAAAAAATATTGGTTGCTAATATCCCAACCAATTTATATGAAGTCCAACGATTAATGGGAGATTTACAGTGGCTTAAACCGGTAACAGGAATCCCTAATGACCTTCTTGATATTTTACGTCCTTTACTTAAGGGCACTGACCCAGCTAGCCCTGTGACATTGTCTCCAGCACAATTACAAGCTTTTCAAGACATTATGCATTGTGTTACAACTGGTTTTGTCTCTCGTCGTGATCCAGTCCTCCCTTTAGATCTGGTCATTTGGAACTCGGAGGACCATCTTCTAGCAGCAATTATCCAATTAAAGAACGCAGGGGACAAGGCCCAGGAAACCTTAGTTATTGAATGGTTAACTCCACAACTACAGCAGCGAAAATCAATCACAAAGAAATTGGAACGACTAGCGGCCCTGATACGTAAAGGCCGACTACGAACTATTGAAATTAGTGGAAAAGAGCCTGAAACCATTTACTTGCCCATGGAACATTCTGATTTAGATTGGTTTCTTCTCAATGATAATGACCTAGCTCTTGCCTTGCTGAACGCTCCTTGTAAAGTGCTTACGTCAAAAGTTAAACCTAGCGCTTTAGCATGGCTTGGTCACTGGCAATGGATTGTCAAACCTCTTAGAAGCGAATCACCTATTACAGGTGCTATCACAGTTTTTACTGATGCAGGAAAAAGAACCCTGAGAGCAGCAGCTACATGGAAGCAAGGAAATACTTGGTGTCATCATATTCTCGATGCCACACCTGAGGACAATCTTCAAACCCTTGAACTCTTGGCTGTCATCTGGGCCCTTCATACGTTCCAGCAGCCTCTTAATGTTATCTCTGATTCTTTATATGTTGTGACAGTAGCCTCTCGTGTTGAAGATGCTGCTATTAAGGATGTTACAAATCCTAGGCTTGGGGAACTCTTTTTATCCCTTAAAAGGGTGATACATGCCAGGGCTTATCCTTATTCTGTACTTCATATTAGAAGTCATAAGTGGGATATGGGACTAGGGGAAGGAAATGCAAGGGCCGACAAGTTGGTAGCTATACAACAGCCAACAACAATTCCCCGCAGCATTGCTGCTAGGGAAAGTCATAATATTTTCCACCAAAATGCTAAAGGATTGGCTAAAGAATTTGATATTCCCATACATGAAGCTCGTGCTATCATTAAAACCTGTTCTGTCTGTAGCTATCCTCAAGGGGGAGTAGGCTTAAGTATGGGAGTTAACCCCAAAGGATTAGATTCAAATCAAATATGGCAAATGGATGTTACCCATATACCCCATTTTGGAAAGCTAAAATATGTTCATGTCACTATTGATACACATAGTCATTACATTTGGGCAACTGCTCAAACAGGCGAAAAGGCAACGCATGTAGAAAAACATTTGAATAGCTGTATAGCTATAATGGGAGTTCCTAAAGAAATTAAAACAGACAATGGCCCAGCATAGATCAGTGAACGTATACAAAAATATATGCTATTTTGGGGAATTAAACATACTAAGGGTATCCCCCATAACCCAACTGGCCAAGCAGTAGTAGAAAGGGCAAACAACACTCTCAAAACATATGTTACTAAATACTCGGACCTTATGACCCCCTCGGAAAAGCTATTACGAGCTCTATTTGTGTTAAATCATCTCTGTATCTTTGGGGAGGAAAAATTACCCCCAGTTATTAAGCATTTTCAAAAGGAACCGACCTCTATGCCGCCTATTTATGTACGATATAAAGATCCAACGACAGGTTTATGGCAACCCCCAGCCCAAGTACTTTATTGGGGGAGGGGCTATGTTTGTGTTTCTGCCCCAACAGGACCCAAGTGGATCCCTGCTCGTTGGACTCGAGCTGCTCAGACGAATGAGCAGCCCAGAACTCCGTCGTCGTCATCGTCTGCAGCTGATCCTGCGCCCATTGCTGAAACCGCTTGAAAGACGTTTTGGAATTCGCCTATCCTATTCGACTCAAGAAGAGGCAGAACTCTATTTGTTTCGGGAACTTGTTAGAATATTTGATCGAATTCTGTCTCATACTCGTTATTGTTTAGCGTGTTTACAAGATCATAGGGCTTGGGTCAAAATTAAGTGTGGAGGTTGTCATCAAAAAGTTTGGGTGTCCCAAGGTCAATTGCAGGCACACGGTGCTTGCGTAAACTGTACCTGGAATCCCCATCGTAATAACAATCCTTATAGAGCACTATTGGCTGAAGCAGGTATAACACCTCTCGTAAATTCCCCATTAACGTATCCATTAGTTGAGAATCGGGAAGATCTGGAACAACGATACTTGAAGTATCGGGTTCAGGAGATTCTTTCCCAGATTCAAACTGCACTGGCCACAGTGTCTCTAGAGATTAAGTGCGGCAAAGATGTGGGTATTCCGCTCCTGTGGCAGGTTAAACCTGAAAATTGGGATCGTACTTGTCGCCGTTTTCGGCCTCAACACAGGAACTTGGGACACTCTAAACAAAATCGAAGAGCGAAAAAACATGTGGGTCACATGGGCTGAAAAGGTTAATCAAAGTAGTTTATGTCTTGCTCTTGCTAAAGCTTCTGATCCTTTTAGAACTTGTTTGGTAGGAGTCCCAACTAATTATTCATTCAACCCTTTTTGTTATAAGAATGTTTCTGAAATCCAAGAAATTAACTTACTCGGCTCTGCACCTGCAAATTATTGCCTTGAATTTGACCCTCATGCATTCCAGGATCACCCAGTAAACGTCTCGTCATATAGACCATATAATGAAACTGCATATTGTCGACACATTACCCATGAAACTGTCATAACTTCTCATACAGGTTATCTACCTGATGGGTATTTTCTTATCTGTGGTGATAGAGCATGGCAAGGAATTCCCAGAAGTCCGGTAGGAGGACCCTGTTATATAGGCCATTTAACAATGTTTGCACCTGATATCATGACAGTTCTTAAGGCCAACCATACTCGTATACGCCACAAAAGGGCAACCACACAGTTGGGCTCAGACTGTCACGATACTGTCACACTTTGAGACCCTCCCGAGGTTATTCTAGCTAGCATTTTTGCTCCTGGTGTAGCATCTGCTAAAGCCCTCACTCAATTAAGAAAATTGTCTTGCTGGACAGGGAAACAAATAAACATCACAACAAGTATTTTGTCAGATCTGGCCACGGACTTAGAAGGAGTCAGACATGCAGTTCTCCAGAATCGAGCTGCTATAGATTTTTTACTCCTTGCACAAGGTCATGGGTGTGATGAATTTGAAGGCATGTGCTGCATGAATCTCTCTGATCACTCTAATTCCATTCATAAGCAATTGGCGCTGTTAAAAGACAGTATGCGAAAATTACAAGAGACAAGAGATCCTTTCACAAACTGGTTAGCGTCCTTTGGATTATCTCCCTAGTTAATTACTTTGATAGAAAAAATTGTTTTGGTGTTGGCTATAATCTTGTCTGCAATCTTGCTTTTACCATGTATTATGCAGTGTTTGTAAAAAATGATATCAAATACCTTTAATCATAATATGGCTATGCTTGCTACTAAAGAAAACGGGGGAAGTGAAGAGAGCTTAACAACAGAATGGCTAAGTAACAGAGGTCATGATACTGTGCAGCTGGTGGAAATATAGGCCTCAAGGCTACGGTAATCTTGTGGTTAATGTTCACCCTGAGTTGCTCAAGAAACAGGATGTACATCTTGCTGAAGGTGGCGCCACGGTATCTTGCTGAGATAGCGCCACGGTATCTTGCTGAGATAGCGCCACGGTATCTTGCTGAGATGGCGCCACGGTATCTTGCTGAGATAGCGCAACGGTAATGCTTGGGCAAGCTGGGACAAGCCGGGACATGTCGAGGCATGTTGAAGCAGGAGGCGGTCACGGTTGCTTGGGAGGCCCCTGCGTCAGCACAGGCTGACCAATGATTTTGCTGTATCCTAGCAGGAAATGTATCTAACACTGCAGGCTATAAAAGGGGTTGTATCTTGCTAAATAAACGAGACTTGCTGACCATGAGAGCATGAGGCTTGTCTCCCGCGACTCCAACAATGATCCTTCTGCCGTGTGAGCAGATGCCACTGTTCATTCTGTGCTGACTGTGTTGCTGCGCAGCAGAGAGCAGGCTCTGGACTGATTCCATTCAAATGCTTTTCCTGAATGAATGTGAGCAGTGAAAGCAACGATGGAGGCACCAATGTAAAGGGGATTGTGTGCTGAACAGGTCCAGCACCAGCTTTCAATCCTGGCTCTTCTGCTGTGGGAGCAGAGGCCAAACATTCGTGCTGTACTCACTGTGCTGCTGGGCAGCTGAGAGAGACCACCTGAGAATTTGGATTCAAATGGACTTTTAGGTATGAAACCGAGGAGAGACTGCAATGATGGTGACCCCGTTGCAAAGCTGCTTGTGTGCTGAAGAAGCCAAGCACTAGCTTTCCCTGCTGGTCCTTCTGCCGTGTGAGCAGATGCCACTGTTCATTCTGTGCTGACTGTGTTGCTGCGCAGCAGAGAGCAGGCTCTGGACTGATTCCATTCAAATGCTTTTCCTGAATGAAAGTGAGCAGTGAAAGCAACGATGGAGGCACCAATGTAAAGGTGATTGTGTGCTGAACAGGTCCAGCCCCAGCTTTCAATCCTGGCTCTTCTGCTGTGGCAGCAGAGGCCAAACGTTCGTGCTGTACTCACTGTGCTGCTGGGCAGCTGAGAGACACCACCTGAGAATTTGGATTCAAATGGACTTTTAGGTATGAAACCGAGGAGAGACTGGAATGATGGTGACCCCGTTGCAAAGCTGCTTGTGTGCTGAAGAGGCCCAGCACTAGCTTTCCCTGCTGGTCCTTCTGCTGTGTTAGCAGAGTCCACTGTTCATTCTGTGCTGACTGTGTTGGTGCGCAGCAGAGAGCAGGCTCTGGACTGATTCCATTCAAATGCTTTTCCTGTATGAAAGTGAGCAGTGAAAGCAACGATGGAGGCACCAATGTAAAGGGGATTGTGTGCTGAACAGGTCCAGCACCAGCTTTCAATCCTGGCTCTTCTGCTGTGGGAGCAGAGGCCAAACGTTCGTGCTGTACTCACTGTGCTGCTGAGCAGCTGAGAGACAGCACCTGAGAATTTGGATTCAAATGGACTTTTAGGTATGAAACCGAGGAGAGACTGCAATGATGGTGACCCCGTTGCAAAGCTGCTTGTGTGCTGAAGAGGCCCAGCACTAGCTTTCCCTGATGATCTGTAGAGAGCTTAACAACAGAATGGCTAAGTAACAGAGGTCATGATACTGTGCAGCTGGTGGAAATATAGGCCTCAAGGCTACGGTAATCTTGTGGTTAATGTTCACCCTGAGTTGCTCAAGAAACAGGATGTATATCTTGCTGAAGGTGGCGCCACGGTATCTTGCTGAGATAGCGCCACGGAATCTTGCTGAGATAGCGCCACGGTATCTTGCTGAGATAGCGCCACGGTATCTTGCTGAGATGGCGCCACGGTATCTTGCTGAGATAGCGCAACGGTAATGCTTGGGCAAGCTGGGACAAGCCGGGACATGTCGAGGCATGTTGAAGCAGGAGGCGGTCACGGTTGCTTGGGAGGCCCCTGCGTCAGCACGGGCTGACCAATGATTTTGCTGAATCCTAGCAGGAAATGTATCTAACACTGCAGGCTATAAAAGGGGTTGTATCTTGCTAAATAAACGAGACTTGCTGACCATGAGAGCATGAGGCTTGTCTCCCGCGACTCCAACAATGATCCTTCTGCCGTGTGAGCAGACTCCACTGTTCATTCTGTGCTGACTGTGTTGCTGCGCAGCAGAGAGCAGGCTCTGGACTGATTCCATTCAAATGCTTTTCCTGAATGAAAGTGAGCAGTGAAAGCAACGATGGAGGCACCAATGTAAAGGTGATTGTGTGCTGAAGAGGTCCAGCATCAGCTTTCAATTCTGGCTCTTCTGCTGTGGGAGCAGAGGCCAAACGTTCGTGCTGTACTCACTGTGCTGCTGGGCAGCTGAGAGAGACCACCTGAGAATTTGGATTCAAATGGACTTTTAGGTATGAAACCGAGGAGAGACTGCAATGATGGTGACCCCGTTGCAAAGCTGCTTGTGTGCTGAAGAAGCCAAGCACTAGCTTTCCCTGCTGGTCCTTCTGCCGTGTGAGCAGATGCCACTGTTCATTCTGTGCTGACTGTGTTGCTGCGCAGCAGAGAGCAGGCTCTGGACTGATTCCATTCAAATGCTTTTCCTGAATGAAAGTGAGCAGTGAAAGCAACGATGGAGGCACCAATGTAAAGGTGATTGTGTGCTGAACAGGTCCAGCACCAGCTTTCAATCCTGGCTCTTCTGCTGTGGCAGCAGAGGCCAAACGTTCGTGCTGTACTCACTGTGCTGCTGGGCAGCTGAGAGACACCACCTGAGAATTTGGATTCAAATGGACTTTTAGGTATGAAACCGAGGAGAGACTGCAATGATGGTGACCCTGTTGCAAAGCTGCTTGTGTGCTGAAGAGGCCCAGCACTAGCTTTCCCTGCTGGTCCTTCTGCTGTGTTAGCAGAGTCCACTGTTCATTCTGTGCTGACTGTGTTGCTGCGCAGCAGAGAGCAGGCTCTGACTGATTCCATTCAAATGCTTTTCCTGTATGAAAGTGAGCAGTGAAAGCAACGATGGAGGCACCAATGTAAAGGGGATTGTGTGCTGAACAGGTCCAGCACCAGCTTTCAATCCTGGCTCTTCTGCTGTGGGAGCAGAGGCCAAACGTTCGTGCTGTACTCACTGTGCTGCTGAGCAGCTGAGAGACAGCACCTGAGAATTTGGATTCAAATGGACTTTTAGGTATGAAACCGAGGAGAGACTGCAATGATGGTGACCCCGTTGCAAAGCTGCTTGTGTGCTGAAGAGGCCCAGCACTAGCTTTCCCTGATGATCTGTAGAGAGCTTAACAACAGAATGGCTAAGTAACAGAGGTCATGATACTGTGCAGCTGGTGGAAATATAGGCCTCAAGGCTACGGTAATCTTGTGGTTAATGTTCACCCTGAGTTGCTCAAGAAACAGGATGTACATCTTGCTGAAGGTGGCGCCACGGTATCTTGCTGAGATAGCGCCACGGTATCTTGCTGAGATAGCGCCACGGTATCTTGCTGAGATGGCGCCACGGTATCTTGCTGAGATAGCGCAACGGTAATGCTTGGGCAAGCTGGGACAAGCCGGGACATGTCGAGGCATGTTGAAGAAGGATGCGGTCACGGTTGCTTGGGAGGCCCCTGCGTCAGCACAGGCTGACCAATGATTTTGCTGAATCCTAGCAGGAAATGTATCTAACACTGCAGGCTATAAAAGGGGTTGTATCTTGCTAAATAAACGAGACTTGCTGACCATGAGAGCATGAGGCTTGTCTCCCGCGACTCCAACAATGATCCTTCTGCCGTGTGAGCAGACTCCACTGTTCATTCTGTGCTGACTGTGTTGCTGCGCAGCAGAGAGCAGGCTCTGGACTGATTCCATTCAAATGCTTTTCCTGAATGAAAGTGAGCAGTGAAAGCAACGATGGAGGCACCAATGTAAAGGTGATTGTGTGCTGAACAGGTCCAGCACCAGCTTTCAATTCTGGCTCTTCTGCTGTGGGAGCAGAGGCCAAACGTTCGTGCTGTACTCACTGTGCTGCTGGGCAGCTGAGAGAGACCACCTGAGAATTTGGATTCAAATGGACTTTTAGGTATGAAACCGAGGAGAGACTGCAATGATGGTGACCCCGTTGCAAAGCTGCTTGTGTGCTGAAGAAGCCAAGCACTAGCTTTCCCTGCTGGTCCTTCTGCCGTGTGAGCAGATGCCACTGTTCATTCTGTGCTGACTGTGTTGCTGCGCAGCAGAGAGCAGGCTCTGGACTGATTCTATTCAAATGCTTTTCCTGAATGAAAGTGAGCAGTGAAAGCAACGATGGAGGCACCAATGTAAAGGTGATTGTGTGCTGAACAGGTCCAGCCCCAGCTTTCAATCCTGGCTCTTCTGCTGTGGCAGCAGAGGCCAAACGTTCGTGCTGTACTCACTGTGCTGCTGGGCAGCTGAGAGAGACCACCTGAGAATTTGGATTCAAATGGACTTTTAGGTATGAAACCGAGGAGAGAATGCAATGATGATGACACCGTTGCAAAGCTGACACCGTTGCAAAGCTGCTTGTGTGCTGAAGAGGCCCAGCACTAGCTTTCCCTGGTGGTCCTTCTGCTGTGCGAGCAGATGCCACTGTTCATTCTGTGCTGACTGTGTTGCTGCGCAGCAGAGAGCAGGCTCTGGACTGATTCCATTCAAATGCTTTTCCTGTATGAAAGTGAGCAGTGAAAGCAACGATGGAGGCACCAATGTCAAGGTGATTGTGTGCTGAACAGGTCCAGCACCAGCTTTCAATCCAGGCTCTTGTGCTCTGGGAGCAGAGGCCAAACGTTCGTGCTGTACTCACTGTGCTGCTGGGCAGCTGAGAGGGACCACCTGAGAATTTGGATTCAAATGGACTTTTAGGTATGAAACCGAGGAGAGACTGCAATGATGGTGACACTGTTGCAAAGCTGCTTGTGTGCTGAAGAGGCACAGCACTAGCTTTCCCTGCTGGTCCTTCTGCTGTGTTAGCAGAGTCCACTGTTCATTCTGTGCTGACTGTGTTGCTGCACAGCAGAGAGCAGGCTCTGGACTGATTCCATTCAAATGCTTTTCCTGTATGAAAGTGAGCAGTGAAAGCAACGATGGATGCACCAATGTCAAGGTGATTGTGTGCTGAACAGGTCCAGCACCAGCTTTCAATCCTGGCTCTTCTGCTGTGGGAGCAGAGGCCAAACGTTCGTGCTGTACTCACTGTGCAGCTCGGCAGCTGAGAGAGACCACCTGAGAATTTGGATTCAAATGGACTTTTAGGTATGAAACCGAGGAGAGACTGCAATGATGGTGACCCCGTTGCAAAGCTGCTTGTGTGCTGAAGAGGCACAGCACTAGCTTTCCCTGCTGGTCCTTCTGCTGTGTTAGCAGAGTCCACTGTTCATTCTGTGCTGACTGTGTTGGTGCGCAGCAGAGAGCAGGCTCTGGACTGATTCCATTCAAATGCTTTTCCTGTATGAAAGTGAGCAGTGAAAGCAACGATGGAGGCACCAATGTAAAGGGGATTGTGTGCTGAACAGGTCCATCACCAGCTTTCAATCCTGGCTCTTCTGCTGTGGGAGCAGAGGCCAAACGTTCGTGCTGTACTCACTGTGCTGCTGGGCAGCTGAGAGAGACCACCTGAGAATTTGGATTCAAATGGACTTTTAGGTATGAAACCGAGGAGAGACTGCAATGATGGTGACCCCGTTGCGAAGCTGCTTGTGTGCTGAAGAGGCCCAGCACTAGCTTTCCCTGATGATCTGTAGAGAGCTTAACAACAGAATGGCTAAGTAACAGAGGTCATGATACTGTGCAGCTGGTGGAAATATAGGCCTCAAGGCTACGGTAATCTTGTGGTTAATGTTCACCCTGAGTTGCTCAAGAAACAGGATGTATATCTTGCTGAAGGTGGCGCCACGGTATCTTGCTGAGATAGCGCCACGGTATCTTGCTGAGATAGCGCCACGGTATCTTGCTGAGATGGCGCCACGGTATCTTGCTGAGATAGTGCAACGGTAATGCTTGGGCAAGCTGGGACAAGCCGGGACATGTCGAGGCATGTTGAAGCAGGAGGCGGCAACGGTTGCTTGGGAGGCCCCTGCGTCAGCACGGGCTGAACAATGATTTTGCTGTATCCTAGCAGGAAATGTATCTAACACTGCAGGCTATAAAAGGGGTTGAATCTTGCTAAATAAACGAGACTTGCTGACCATGAGAGCACGAGGCTTGTCTCCCGCGACTCCAACAATGATCCTTCTGCCGTGTGAGCAGATGCCACTGTTCATTCTGTGCTGACTGTGTTGCTGCGCAGCAGAGAGCAGGCTCTGGACTGATTCCATTCAAATGCTTTTCCTGTATGAATGTGAGCAGTGAAAGCAACGATGGAGGCACCAATGTAAAGGTGATTGTGTGCTGAACAGGTCCAGCACCAGCTTTCAATCCTGGCTCTTCTGCTGTGGGAGCAGAGGCCAAACGTTCGTGCTGTGCTCACTGTGCTGCTGGGCAGCTGAGAGAGACCACATGAGAATTTGGATTCAAATGGCCTTTTAGGTATGAAACCGAGGAGAGACTGCAATGATGGTGACACCGTTGCAAAGCTGCTTGTGTGCTGAAGAAGCAGAGCACTAGCTTTCCCTGCTGGTCCTTCTGCCGTGTGAGCAGATGCCACAGTTCATTCTGTGCTGATTGTGTTGCTGCGCAGCAGAGAGCAGCCTCTGCACTGATTCCATTCAAATGCTTTTCCTGAATGAATGTGAGCAGTGAAAGCAAGGATGGAGGCACCAATGTAAAGGAGATTGTGTGCTGAACAGGTCCAGCACCAGCTTTCAATCCTGGCTCTTCTGCTGTGGGAGCAGAGGCCAAACGTTCGTGCTGTACTCACTGTGCTGCTGGGCAGCTGAGAGAGAGCACCCTATAATTTGGATTCAAATGGACTTTTAGGTATGAAACCGAGGAGAGACTGCAATGATGGTGACCCCGTTGCAAAGCTGCTTGTGTGCTGAAGAGGCCCAGCACTAGCTTTCCCTGCTGGTCCTTCTGCCGTGTGAGCAGATGCCACTGTTCATTCTGTGCTGTGTTGCTGCGCAGAAGAGAGCAGGCTCTGGACTGATTCCATTCAAATGCTTTTCCTGTATGAAAGTGAGCAGTGAAAGCAACGATGGAGGCACCAAGGTAAAGGTGATTCTGTGCTGAACAGGCCCAGCACCAGCTTTCAATCCTGGCTCTACGGCTGTGGGAGCAGAGGCCAAACGTTGGTGCTGTACTCACTGTGCTGCTGGGCAGCTGAGAGAGACCACCTGAGAATTTCGATTCAAATGGACTTTTAGGTATGAAACTGAGGAGAGATTGCAATGATGGTGACACCGTTGCAAAGCTGACTATGTGCTGAAGAGGCCGAGCACTAGCTTTCCCTGCTGGTCCTTCTGCTGTGGGAGCAGATGCCACTGTTCATTCTGTGCTGACTGTGTTGCTGCGCAGCAGAGAGCAGGCTCTGGACTGATTCCATTCAAACGCTTTTCCTGTATGAAAGTGAGCAGTGAAAGCAACGATGGAGGCACCAATGTAAGTGTGATTGTGTGCTGAACAGGTCCAGCACCAGCTTTCAATCCTGGCTCTTCTGCTGTGGGAGCAGAGGCCAAACGTTCGTGCTGTACTCACTGTGCTGCTGGGCAGCTGAGAGAGACCACCCTAGAACTAGGATTCAAATGGACTTTTAGGTGTGAAACCGAGGAGAGACTGCAATGATGGTGACGCCGTTGCAATGCTGCTTGTTTGCTGAGCAGGCCCAGCACCAGCTTTCAATCCTGGCTCTTCTGCTGTGGGAGCAGAGGCCAAACGTTCGTGCTGTACTCACTGTGCTGCTGGGCAGCTGAGAGAGACCACCTGAGAGTTTGGATTAAAATGGACTTTTAGGTATGAAACCGAGGAGGGACTGCAATGATGGTGACACCGTTGCAAAGCTGCTTGTGTGCTGAAGAAGCCCAGCACTAGCTTTCCCTGCTGGTCCTTCTCCCGTGGGAGCAGATGCCACTGTTCATTCTGTGCTGACTGTGTTGCTGCGCAGCAGAGAGCAGCCTCTGGACTGATTCCATTCAAATGCTTTTCCTGTATGAAAGTGAGCAGTGAAAGCAACGATGGAGGCACCAATGTAAGTGTGATTGTGTGCTGAACAGGTCCAGCACCAGCTTTCAATCCTGGCTCTTCTGCTGTGGGAGCAGAGGCCAAACGTTCGTGCTGTACTCACTGTGCTGCTGGGCAGCTGAGAGAGACCACCCTAGAATTTGGATTCAAATGGACTTTTAGGTATGAAACCGAGGAGAGACTGCAATGATGGTGACGCCGTTGCAATGCTGCTTGTTTGCTGAGCAGGCCCAGCACCAGCTTTCAATCCTGGCTCTTCTGCTGTGGGAGCAGAGGCCAAACGTTCGTGCTGTACTCACTGTGCTGCTGGGCAGCTGAGAGAGACCACCTGAGAGTTTGGATTCAAATGTACTTTTAGGTATGAAACCGAGGAGGGACTGCAATGATGGTGACACCGTTGCAAAGCTGCTTGTGTGCTGAAGAGGCCCAGCACTAGCTTTCCCTGCTGGTCCTTCTGCCGTGGGAGCAGATGCCACTGTTCATTCTGTGCTGACTGTGTTGCTGCGCAGCAGAGAGCAGGCTCTGGACTGATTCCATTCCAATGCTTTCCCTGTGTGAAAGTGAGCAGTGAAACAATGATGGAGGCACTGATGTAAAAGTGATTGTGTGCTGAAGAGGCCCAGCACCAGCTTTCAATCCTGGCTCTTCTGCTCTGGGAGCAGAGGCCAAACGTTCGTGCTGTACTCACTGTGCTGCTGGGCAGCTGAGAGACAGCACCTGAGAATTTGGATTCAAATGGACTTTTAGGTATGAAACCGAGGAGAGACTGCAATGATGGTGACCCCGTTGCAAAGCTGCTTGTGTGCTGAAGAGGCCCAGCACTAGCTTTCCCTGCTGGTCCTTCTGCTGCGTTAGCAGAGTCCACTGTTCATTCTGTGCTGACTGTGTTGCTGCCAGAAGAGAGCAGGCTCTGGACTGATTCCATTCAAATGCTTTTCCTGTATGAAAGTGAGCAGTGAAATCAGCGATGGAGGCACCAATGTAAAGGTGATTGTGTGCTGAACAGGTCCAGCACCAGCTTTCAATCATGGCTTTTCTGCTGTGGGAACAGAGGCCAAACGTTCGTGCTGTACTCACTCTGCTACTGGGCAGCTTAGAGAGACCACCCTAGAATTTGGATTCAAATGGACGTTTAGGTATGAAACCGAGGAGAGAATACAATGATGATGACACCGCTTGTGTCATCATACCTAAAGTCCATTTCACTGACCTTCATACACACTGAGCTTCTTGGCAGCTGTGAGAGACCACCTGAGAATTTGGATTCAAATGGACTTTTAGGTATGAAACCGAGGAGAGACTGCAATGATGGTGACTCCGTTGCAAAGCTGCTTGTGTGCTGAAGAGGCCCAGCACTACCTTTCCTTTTGGTCCTTCTGCTGTGGGAGCAGATGCCACTGTTCATTCTGTGCTGACTGTGTTGCTGCGCAGCAGAGAGCAGGCTCTGGACTGATTCCATTCAAATGCTTTTCCTGTATGAATGTGAGCAGTGAAAGCAACGATGGAGGCACCGAGGTAAATGTGTTTGTGTGCTGAAGAGGCCCAGCACCAGCTTTCAATCCTTGCTCTTCTGCTGTGGGAGCAGAGGCCAAACGTTCGTGCTGTACTCACTGTACTGCTGGGCAGCTGAGAGACACCACCTGAGAATTTGGATTCAAATGGACTTTTAGGTATGAAACCGAGGAGAGACTGCAATGATGGTGACACCGTTGCAAAGCAGCTTGTGTTCTGAAGAGGCCCAGCACTAGCTTTCCCTGCTGGTCCTTCTGCTGTGCGAGCAGATGCCACTGTTCATTCTGTGCTGTGTTGCTGCGCAGCAGAGAGCAGGCTCTGGACTGATTCTATTCAAATGGTTTTCCTGTATGAATGTGAGCAGTGAAAGCAACGATGGAGGCACCAATGTAAAGGTGATTGTGTGCTGAACAGGTCCAGCACCAGCTTTCAATCCTGGCTCTTCTGCTGTGGGAGCAGAGGCCAAACGTTCGTGCTGTACTCACTGTGCTGCTGGGCAGCTGAGAGACACCACCTGAGAATTTGGATTCAAATGGACTTTTAGGTATGAAACCGAGGAGAGACTGCAATGATGGTGACCCCTTTACAAAGCTGACTGTGTGCTGAAGAGGCCCAGCACTAGCTTTCCCTGCTGGTCCTTCTGCCGTGGGAGCAGATGCCACTGTTCATTCTGTGCTGTGTTGCTGCGCAGCAGAGAGCAGGCTCTGGACTGATTCCATTCAAATGCTTTTCCTGTATGAATGTGAGCAGTGAAAGCAACGATGGATGCACCAATGTCAAGGTGATTGTGTGCTGAACAGGTCCAGAACCAGCTTTCAATCCTGGCTCTTCTGCTGTGGGAGCAGAGGCCAAACGTTCGTGCTGTACTCACTGTGCTGCTGGGCAGCTGAGAGAGACCACCTGAGAGTTTGGATTCAAATGGACTTTTAGGTATGAAACCGAGGAGGGACTGCAAAGATGGTGACACCGTTGCAAAGCTGCTTGTGTGCTGAAGAGGCCCAGCACTTGCTTTCTCTGCTGGTCCTTCTGCCGTGTCAGCAGATGCCACTGTTCATTCTGTGCTGACTGTGTTGCTGCGCAGCAGAGAGCAGGCTCTGGACAGATTACATTCAAATGCTTTTCCTGTATGAATGTTAGCAGTCTAAGCAATTATGGAGCCACCAATGTAAAGTTGATTGTGTGCTGAACAGGTCCAGCACCAGCTTTCAATCCAGGCTGTACTGCTATGGGAGCAGAGGCCAAATGTTCGTGCTGTACTCACTGTGCTGCTGGGCAGCTGAGAGACACCACCTGAGAATTTGGATTCAAATGGACTTTTAGGTATGAAACCGAGGAGAGACTGCAATGATGGTGACACCGTTGCAAAGCTGCTTGTGTGCTGAAGAGGCCCAGCACTAGCTTTCCCTGCAGGTCCTTCTGCCGTGTGAGCAGATGCCACTGTTCATACTGTGCTGACTGTGTTACTGCGCAGCTGAGAGCAGGCTCTGGACTGATTCCATTCAAATGCTTTTCCTGTATGAATGTGAGCAGTGAAAGCAACGATGGAGGCACCAATGTAAAGGTGATTGTGTGCTGAACAGGTCCAGCACCAGCTTTCAATCCTGGCTCTTCTGCTGTGGGAGCAGAGGCCAAACGTTCGTGCTGTACTCACTGTGCTGCTGGGCAGCTGAGAGACACCACCTGAGAATTTGGATTCAAATGGACATTTAGGTATGAAACCGAGGAGAGACTGCAATGATGGTGACCCCGTTGCAAAGCTGCTTGTGTGCTGAAGAGGCCCAGCACTAGATTTCCCTGCTGGTCCTTCTGCCGTGGGAGCAGATGCCACTGTTCATTCTGTGCTGACTGCCTTGCTGCGCAGCAGAGAGCAGGCTCTGGACTGATTCCATTCAAATGCTTTTCCTGTATGAATGTTAGCAGTGAAAACAATGATGGAGGCACCAATGAAAAGGTGATTGTGTGCTGAACAGGTCCAGCACCAGCTTTCAATCCTGGCTCTTCTGCTGTGGGAGCAGAGGCCAAACGTTCGTGCTGTACTCGCTGTGCTGCTGGGCAGCTAAGAGACACCACCTGAGAATTTGGATTCAAATGGACTTTTAGGTATGAAACCGAGGAGAGACTGCAATGATGGTGACACCGTTGCAAAGCTGCTTGCGTGCTGAAGAGGCCAAGCACTAGCTTTCCCTGCTCGTCCTTCTGCCGTGGGAGGAGATGCCACTGTTCATTCTGTGCTGACTGTGTTGCTGCGCAGCAGAGAGCAGGCTCCTGACTGATTCCATTCAAATGCTTTTCCTGTATGAATGTGAGCAGTGAAAGCAACGATGGAGGCACCAAGGTAAAGGTGATTCTGTGCTGAACAGGCCCAGCACCAGCTTTCAATCCTGGCTCTACGGCTGTGGGAGCAGAGGCCAAACGTTGGTGCTGTACTCACTGTGCTGCTGGGCAGCTGAGAGAGACCACCTGAGAATTTCGATTCAAATGGACTTTTAGGTATGAAACTGAGGAGAGATTGCAATGATGGTGACACCGTTGCAAAGCTGACTATGTGCTGAAGAGGCCGAGCACTAGCTTTCCCTGCTGGTCCTTCTGCTGTGGGAGCAGATGCCACTGTTCATTCTGTGCTGACTGTGTTGCTGCGCAGCAGAGAGCAGGCTCTGGACTGATTCCATTCAAACGCTTTTCCTGTATGAAAGTGAGCAGTGAAAGCAACGATGGAGGCACCAATGTAAGTGTGATTGTGTGCTGAACAGGTCCAGCACCAGCTTTCAATCCTGGCTCTTCTGCTGTGGGAGCAGAGGCCAAACGTTCGTGCTGTACTCACTGTGCTGCTGGGCAGCTGAGAGAGACCACCCTAGAACTAGGATTCAAATGGACTTTTAGGTGTGAAACCGAGGAGAGACTGCAATGATGGTGACGCCGTTGCAATGCTGCTTGTTTGCTGAGCAGGCCCAGCACCAGCTTTCAATCCTGGCTCTTCTGCTGTGGGAGCAGAGGCCAAACGTTCGTGCTGTACTCACTGGGCTGCTGGGCAGCTGAGAGAGACCACCTGAGAGTTTGGATTAAAATGGACTTTTAGGTATGAAACCGAGGAGGGACTGCAATGATGGTGACACCGTTGCAAAGCTGCTTGTGTGCTGAAGAAGCCCAGCACTAGCTTTCCCTGCTGGTCCTTCTCCCGTGGGAGCAGATGCCACTGTTCATTCTGTGCTGACTGTGTTGCTGCGCAGCAGAGAGCAGCCTCTGGACTGATTCCATTCAAATGCTTTTCCTGTATGAAAGTGAGCAGTGAAAGCAACGATGGAGGCACCAATGTAAGTGTGATTGTGTGCTGAACAGGTCCAGCACCAGCTTTCAATCCTGGCTCTTCTGCTGTGGGAGCAGAGGCCAAACGTTCGTGCTGTACTCACTGTGCTGCTGGGCAGCTGAGAGAGACCACCCTAGAATTTGGATTCAAATGGACTTTTAGGTATGAAACCGAGGAGAGACTGCAATGATGGTGACGCCGTTGCAATGCTGCTTGTTTGCTGAGCAGGCCCAGCACCAGCTTTCAATCCTGGCTCTTCTGCTGTGGGAGCAGAGGCCAAACGTTCGTGCTGTACTCACTGTGCTGCTGGGCAGCTGAGAGAGACCACCTGAGAGTTTGGATTCAAATGTACTTTTAGGTATGAAACCGAGGAGGGACTGCAATGATGGTGACACCGTTGCAAAGCTGCTTGTGTGCTGAAGAGGCCCAGCACTAGCTTTCCCTGCTGGTCCTTCTGCCGTGGGAGCAGATGCCACTGTTCATTCTGTGCTGACTGTGTTGCTGCGCAGCAGAGAGCAGGCTCTGGACTGATTCCATTCCAATGCTTTCCCTGTGTGAAAGTGAGCAGTGAAACAATGATGGAGGCACTGATGTAAAAGTGATTGTGTGCTGAAGAGGCCCAGCACCAGCTTTCAATCCTGGCTCTTCTGCTCTGGGAGCAGAGGCCAAACGTTCGTGCTGTACTCACTGTGCTGCTGGGCAGCTGAGAGACAGCACCTGAGAATTTGGATTCAAATGGACTTTTAGGTATGAAACCGAGGAGAGACTGCAATGATGGTGACCCCGTTGCAAAGCTGCTTGTGTGCTGAAGAGGCCCAGCACTAGCTTTCCCTGCTGGTCCTTCTGCTGCGTTAGCAGAGTCCACTGTTCATTCTGTGCTGACTGTGTTGCTGCCAGAAGAGAGCAGGCTCTGGACTGATTCCATTCAAATGCTTTTCCTGTATGAAAGTGAGCAGTGAAATCAGCGATGGAGGCACCAATGTAAAGGTGATTGTGTGCTGAACAGGTCCAGCACCAGCTTTCAATCATGGCTTTTCTGCTGTGGGAACAGAGGCCAAACGTTCGTGCTGTACTCACTCTGCTACTGGGCAGCTTAGAGAGACCACCCTAGAATTTGGATTCAAATGGACGTTTAGGTATGAAACCGAGGAGAGAATACAATGATGATGACACCGCTTGTGTCATCATACCTAAAGTCCATTTCACTGACCTTCATACACACTGAGCTTCTTGGCAGCTGTGAGAGACCACCTGAGAATTTGGATTCAAATGGACTTTTAGGTATGAAACCGAGGAGAGACTGCAATGATGGTGACTCCGTTGCAAAGCTGCTTGTGTGCTGAAGAGGCCCAGCACTACCTTTCCTTTTGGTCCTTCTGCTGTGGGAGCAGATGCCACTGTTCATTCTGTGCTGACTGTGTTGCTGCGCAGCAGAGAGCAGGCTCTGGACTGATTCCATTCAAATGCTTTTCCTGTATGAATGTGAGCAGTGAAAGCAACGATGGAGGCACCGAGGTAAATGTGTTTGTGTGCTGAAGAGGCCCAGCACCAGCTTTCAATCCTTGCTCTTCTGCTGTGGGAGCAGAGGCCAAACGTTCGTGCTGTACTCACTGTACTGCTGGGCAGCTGAGAGACACCACCTGAGAATTTGGATTCAAATGGACTTTTAGGTATGAAACCGAGGAGAGACTGCAATGATGGTGACACCGTTGCAAAGCAGCTTGTGTTCTGAAGAGGCCCAGCACTAGCTTTCCCTGCTGGTCCTTCTGCTGTGCGAGCAGATGCCACTGTTCATTCTGTGCTGTGTTGCTGCGCAGCAGAGAGCAGGCTCTGGACTGATTCTATTCAAATGGTTTTCCTGTATGAATGTGAGCAGTGAAAGCAACGATGGAGGCACCAATGTAAAGGTGATTGTGTGCTGAACAGGTCCAGCACCAGCTTTCAATCCTGGCTCTTCTGCTGTGGGAGCAGAGGCCAAACGTTCGTGCTGTACTCACTGTGCTGCTGGGCAGCTGAGAGACACCACCTGAGAATTTGGATTCAAATGGACTTTTAGGTATGAAACCGAGGAGAGACTGCAATGATGGTGACCCCTTTACAAAGCTGACTGTGTGCTGAAGAGGCCCAGCACTAGCTTTCCCTGCTGGTCCTTCTGCCGTGGGAGCAGATGCCACTGTTCATTCTGTGCTGTGTTGCTGCGCAGCAGAGAGCAGGCTCTGGACTGATTCCATTCAAATGCTTTTCCTGTATGAATGTGAGCAGTGAAAGCAACGATGGATGCACCAATGTCAAGGTGATTGTGTGCTGAACAGGTCCAGAACCAGCTTTCAATCCTGGCTCTTCTGCTGTGGGAGCAGAGGCCAAACGTTCGTGCTGTACTCACTGTGCTGCTGGGCAGCTGAGAGAGACCACCTGAGAGTTTGGATTCAAATGGACTTTTAGGTATGAAACCGAGGAGGGACTGCAAAGATGGTGACACCGTTGCAAAGCTGCTTGTGTGCTGAAGAGGCCCAGCACTTGCTTTCTCTGCTGGTCCTTCTCCCGTGGGAGCAGATGCCACTGTTCATTCTGTGCTGACTGTGTTGCTGCGCAGCAGAGAGCAGGCTCTGGACAGATTACATTCAAATGCTTTTCCTGTATGAATGTTAGCAGTCTAAGCAATTATGGAGCCACCAATGTAAAGTTGATTGTGTGCTGAACAGGTCCAGCACCAGCTTTCAATCCAGGCTGTACTGCTATGGGAGCAGAGGCCAAATGTTCGTGCTGTACTCACTGTGCTGCTGGGCAGCTGAGAGACACCACCTGAGAATTTGGATTCAAATGGACTTTTAGGTATGAAACCGAGGAGAGACTGCAATGATGGTGACACCGTTGCAAAGCTGCTTGTGTGCTGAAGAGGCCCAGCACTAGCTTTCCCTGCAGGTCCTTCTGCCGTGTGAGCAGATGCCACTGTTCATACTGTGCTGACTGTGTTACTGCGCAGCTGAGAGCAGGCTCTGGACTGATTCCATTCAAATGCTTTTCCTGTATGAATGTGAGCAGTGAAAGCAACGATGGAGGCACCAATGTAAAGGTGATTGTGTGCTGAACAGGTCCAGCACCAGCTTTCAATCCTGGCTCTTCTGCTGTGGGAGCAGAGGCCAAACGTTCGTGCTGTACTCACTGTGCTGCTGGGCAGCTGAGAGACACCACCTGAGAATTTGGATTCAAATGGACATTTAGGTATGAAACCGAGGAGAGACTGCAATGATGGTGACCCCGTTGCAAAGCTGCTTGTGTGCTGAAGAGGCCCAGCACTAGATTTCCCTGCTGGTCCTTCTGCCGTGGGAGCAGATGCCACTGTTCATTCTGTGCTGACTGCCTTGCTGCGCAGCAGAGAGCAGGCTCTGGACTGATTCCATTCAAATGCTTTTCCTGTATGAATGTTAGCAGTGAAAACAATGATGGAGGCACCAATGAAAAGGTGATTGTGTGCTGAACAGGTCCAGCACCAGCTTTCAATCCTGGCTCTTCTGCTGTGGGAGCAGAGGCCAAACGTTCGTGCTGTACTCGCTGTGCTGCTGGGCAGCTAAGAGACACCACCTGAGAATTTGGATTCAAATGGACTTTTAGGTATGAAACCGAGGAGAGACTGCAATGATGGTGACACCGTTGCAAAGCTGCTTGCGTGCTGAAGAGGCCAAGCACTAGCTTTCCCTGCTCGTCCTTCTGCCGTGGGAGGAGATGCCACTGTTCATTCTGTGCTGACTGTGTTGCTGCGCAGCAGAGAGCAGGCTCCTGACTGATTCCATTCAAATGCTTTTCCTGTATGAATGTGAGCAGTGAAAGCAACGATGGAGGCACCAATGTAAAGGTGATTGTGTGCTGAACAGGTCCAGCACCAGCTTTCAATCCTGGCTCTTCTGCTGTGGGAGCAGAGGCCAAACGTTCGTGCTGGACTCACTGTGCTGCTGGGCAGCTAAGAGACACCACCTGAGAATTTGGATTCAAATGGCCTTTTAGGTATGAAACCGAGGAGAGACTGCAATGATGGTGACACCGTTGCAAAGCTGCTTGCGTGCTGAAGAGGCCCAGCACTAGCTTTCCCTGCTGGTCCTTCTGCCGTGGGAGCAGATGCCACTGTTCATTCTGTGCTGTGTTGCTGCCAGCAGGGAGCAGGCTCTGGACTGATTCCATTCAAATGCTTTTCCTGTATGAATGTGAGCAGTGAAAGCAACGATTCAGGCACCAATGTAAAGGTGATTGTGTGCTGAACAGGTCCAGCACCAGCTTTCAATCCTGGCTCTTCTGCTGTGGGAGCAGAGGCCAAACGTTCGTGCTGTACTCACTGTGCTGCTGGGCAGCTGACAGAGACCACCTGAGAACTTGGATTCAAATGGACTTTTAGGTATGAAACCGAGGAGAGACTGCAATGATGGTGACCGCTTTTCAAAGCTGACTGTGTGCTGAAGAGGCCCAGCACTAGCTTTCCCTGCTGGTCCTTCTGCCGTGGGAGCAGATGCCACTGTTCATTCTGTGCTGTGTTGCTGCGCAGCAGAGAGCAGGCTCTGGACTGATTCCATTCAAATGCTTTTCCTGTATGAATGTGAGCAGTGAAAGCAACGATGGATGCACCAATGTCAAGGTGATTGTGTGCTGAACAGGTCCAGCACCAGCTTTCAATCCTGGCTCTTCTGCTGTGGGAGCAGACGCCAAACGTTCATGCTGTACTCACTGTGCTGCTGGGCAGCTGAGAGACACCACCTGAGAATTTGGATTCAAATGGACTTTTAGGTAAGAAACCGAGGAGAGACTGCAATGATGGTGACACCTTTTCAATGCTGCTTGTGTGCTGAAGAGGCCCAGCACTAGCTTTCCCTGCTGGTCCTTCTGCCGTGGGAGCAGATGCCACTGTTCATTCTGTGCTGTGTTGCTGCGCAACAGAGAGCAGGCTCCGGACTGATTCCATTCAAATGCTTTTCCTGTATGAATGTGAGCAGTGAAAGCAACGATGGAGGCACCAATGTAAAGGTGATTGTGTGCTGAGCGGGTCCAGCACCAGTTTTCAATCTTGGCTCTTCTGCTGTGGTAGCAGAGGCCAAACGTTCATGCTGTACTCACTGTGCTGCTGGGCAGCTGAGAGAGACCACCTGAGAATTTGGATTCAAATGGACTTTTAGGTATGAAACCGAGGAGAGACTGCAATGATGGTGACCCCTTTTCAAAGCTGACAGTGTGCTGAAGAGGCCCAGCACTAGCTTTCCCTGCTGGTCCTTCTGCCGTGTGAGCAGATGCCACTGTTCATTCTGTGCTGACTGTGTTGCTGCGCAGCAGAGAGCAGGCTCTGGACTGATTCCATTCAAATGCTTTTCCTGTATGAATGTTAGCAGTGAAAGCAACGATGGAGGCACCAATGTAAAGGTGATTGTGTGCTGAACAGGTCCAGCACCAGCTTTCAATCCTGGCTCTTCTGCTGTGGGAGCAGAGGCCAAACGTTCGTGCTGTACTCACTGTGCTGCTGGGCAGCTGAGAGACACCACCTGAGAATTTGGATTCAAATGGACTTTTAGGTATGAAACCGAGGAGAGACAGCAATGATGGTGACACCGTTGCAAAGCTGCTTGTGTGCTGAAGAGGCCCAGCACTAGCTTTCCCTGCTGGTCCTTCTGCCGTGGGAGCAGATGCCACTGTTCATTCTGTGCTGACTGTGTTGCTGCGCAGCAGAGAGCAGGCTCTGGACTGATTCCATTCAAATGCTTTTCCTGTATGTCGTGGTTTAAACCCAGTCAGGTAACTTGTTCACTCACTCCCAGTGAGTGGTGCCGAGCTGACAACAATCAAGGTCCGTGTCCGTCTCCCCCCCCCCTGCACCGGGGCTCTCCCCTTCCCCGCTCCCGGAGGAACGGGGAGGAGGATCGAGAGAGTGCAACTCCCACGGGTTGAGACAAGAACAGTCCAGCAACAAATCACCACCGCTACTATCAGCTAAAACAATGATAAGGGAAAATAACAAGGGAAGAGAATACGATACCACCGGCCAAGAAAACGAGTTCCACCCGGAAGCTCCTGTCCTTCCGGGTAACTCCCAGTTACCCCCCACCCCGGGCATGACGTGCTGTGGTATGGAATACCTCCCCGGCTAGCCCGGGTCAGGCGCCCCGTCTCTGCCTCCTCACAGCTTCCCCTCCTCCCTGGCAGAGCATGAGCCCCACAGAGTCCTTGGTCAGGGTAAACATCACTTAGCAACAACCGACAACATCGGCTTCACCAACACTGTTCTCAAGCTAGAAGTCAAAACACAGCACTGCACCAGTTAACACAAAGGAAAAAACATGACTCCTACTGCTGAACCCAGGACATTATCCACCCCTTATTCCATACCATTCACGTCGTGTTCAGATCCCACATTTTCAATACACCATCGCTCTCCCACATATATACATCCATATACATACAGACCAAGAGGAAAAAATCATTTTCTTAGTGCATGGACCAATCCCTATAATGCTGCCGAGTCCATTCGGTCCATGATGTTCCAAGTTCATTCTCTGTTGGGATGATGGCTGGAGGGAAGTCAGGGCCAGTCGCTGGTGACCTGGAGACATCTAGTTGATGGGCTATAAAAGCATTACACAGCAGGCAACAGCATACAATTGAGTTCACTGGCTGTTTTCCCCTAAAATCAAATCCCCTTGAGGTATACATCGGACTTCCCCATCTTCCCGCATTACCCACCAAGTATATCCAGGTCCCTGAGCAAAAGCAATCCCACGAGTGGGTTTGCCTTTACCTGAAGCAGGAATAACCCAGACTGTCTTCCCCAGCAAATTCTTCATATGCACCATGGGAACTTTGTCCCCCTCTACTATATGTAAAAGTTCTGACTGGGCTGGGCCAGCCCTGTTGGCAGATCCTCTGGTGTTGACCAACCAGGTGGCCTTTGGTAAATGTGTATCCCAATGCTTGAAAGTTCCCCCACCCATCGCTCTCAGTGTAGTTTTTAACAGCCCATTGTACCGTTCGATTTTCCCAGAGGCTGGTGCATGGTAGGGGATGTGATATACCCACTCAATGCCATGCTCTTTGGCCCAAATATCTATAAGGTTATTTCGGAAATGAGTCCCATTGTCTGACTCAATTCTCTCTGGGGTGCCGTGTCGCCACAAAATCTGTTTCTCAAGGCCCAGGATAGTGTTCCGGGCAGTGGCATGGGGCACAGCGTATGTTTCCAGCCACCCGGTGGTTGCTTCCACCATGGTAAGCACATGGCGCTTGCCTTGGCGGGTTGGTGGCAGTGTGATATAGTCAATCTGCCAGGCCTCCCCATATTTATACTTCAACCATCGTCCTCCATACCAAAGAGGCTTTAACCGCTTGGCTTGTTTAATTGCAGCACATGTTTCACACTCATGAATAACCTGGGCAATAGTGTCCATTGTTAAGTCCACCCCTCGGTCACGGGCCCATCTATATGTTGCATCTCTGCCCTGATGGCCTGAAGTGTCATGGGCCCACCGGGCCAGAAATAATTCACCTTTATGTTGCCAATCTAAGTCCATCTGAGCCACTTCAATCTTAGCCGCTTTATCCACTTGTTGGTTGTTCTGGTGTTCCTCAGTGGCCCGACTCTTGGGTACATGGGCATCTACATGACGTACCTTCACCACCAGGTTCTGCACCCGGGCAGCAATATCTTTCCACAGTGCAGCAGCCCAGATGGGTTTACCTCTGCGTTGCCAGTTGCTCTGCTTCCATTGCTTCAACCACCCCCACAGGGCATTTGCCACCATCCATGAGTCAGTATAGAGATAAAGTACTGGCCACTTTTCTCGTTCAGCAATGTCCAGGGCCAGCTGGATGGCTTTCACCTCGGCAAATTGACTCGATTCACCCTCTCCTTCAGCAGTTTCTGCAACTTGTCGTCCAGGACTCCATACAGCTGCCTTCCATCTCCGATGCTTTCCCACAATACGGCAAGAGCCATCAGTAAACAAGGCATACTGCTTTTCACTTTCTGACAGTTTATTATATGGTGGGGCCTCTTCAGCACGCACCACCTCCTCCTCTGGTGACATTCCGAAATCTTTGCCCTCTGGCCAGTCCATGATGACTTCTAGAATGCCTGGACGACTGGGTTTTCCTATTCGAGTTCGTTGTGTAATTAGTGCAGCCCATTTACTCCATGTAGCATCAGTTGCATGATGTGTAGAGGAGACCCTGCCTTTGAACATCCAGCCCAGCACGGGCAGCCGGGGTGCCAGGAGGAGCTGTGCTTCAGTGCCAATCACTTCCGAAGCAGCTCGAACCCCTTCATACGCTGCCAGTATCTCTTTCTCAGTTGGGGTATAGCTGGCCTCAGATCCTTTGTATCCCCGACTCCAAAAGCCGAGGGGTCGACCTCGAGTCTCCCCTGGAGCTTTCTGCCAGAGGCTCCAGGTAGGACCGTTCTCCCCAGCTGCAGTGTACAGCACATTTTTTACATCTGGCCCGGTCCGGACTGGTCCAAGGGCTACTGAATGAACTATCTCACGTTTAATTTGCTCAAAGGCTTGTTGCTGCTCAGGGCCCCATTTAAAATCATTCTTCTTCCGGGTCACATGATAGAGAGGGCTTACAATCAAACTGTAATTTGGGATGTGCATTCTCCAGAACCCCACTGCACCCAAGAAAGCTTGCGTTTCTTTCTTATTAGTTGGTGGAGACATTGCTGTTATCTTGTTGATCACATCTGTGGGGATCTGTCTACGTCCATCTTGCCATTTTATTCCCAAAAATTGAATCTCCTGTGCAGGTCCCTTGACCTTACTCCGTTTTATGGCAAAACCGGCTTTCAGCAGGATTTGGATTATTTTCCTCCCTTTCTCAAAGACTTCTTCCGCTGTATCGCCCCACACAATAATGTCATCAATGTATTGCAGGTGTTCTGGAGCTTGCCCCTGTTCCAGTGCGGTCTGGATCAGTCCATGGCAAATGGTAGGGCTGTGTTTCCACCCCTGGGGCAGTTGGTTCCAAGTGAACTGGACACCCCTCCAAGTAAAAGCAAACTGTGGCCTGCACTCTGCTGCCAAAGGAATGGAGAAAAATGCATTGGCAATATCAATCGTGGCATACCACTTGGCTGCCTTTGACTCTAGTTCATACCGAAGTTCTAGCATGTCCGGTACGGCAGCACTCAATGGTGGTGTGACTTCATTCAGGCCACGATAGTCTACTGTTAGTCTCCATTCTCCATTAGACTTTTGCACTGGCCATATGGGGCTATTGAAGGGTGAACGGGTCCTGCTGATCACCCCCTGACTCTCCAGTCTACGGATCAGCTGATGGATGGGAATCAGGGAGTCTCGGTTGGTGCGATATTGCCGCCGGTGCACTGTTGTGGTCGCAATTGGCACTTGTTGTTCTTCAACTTTCAGCAACCCCACAGCAGAGGGATCTTCTGAGAGACCAGGCAAGGTGGACAGCTGCTCAATTTCCTCAGTCTCCAAAGCAGCAATACCGAAAGCCCACCGGTACCCTTTTGGGTCTTTGAAGTACCCTCTCTTGAGGTAGTCTATGCCGAGGATGCATGGAGCCTCTGGACCAGTCACAATAGGGTGCTTTTGCCACTCCCTCCCAGTCAGGCTGATTTCAGCCTCCAGCACAGTCAACTCTTGGGATCCTCCTGTTACTCCAGAAATATAGATGGGTTACACCCCTTGACAGCTTGATGGCATCAGGGTACACTGTGCACCGGTATCTACTAGAGCCTTATACTTCTGTGGGACTGATGTGCCAGGCCATCTGATCCACACAGTCCAGTAAATCCGATTGTCCCCTACCTCCACCTGGCTGGAGGCAGGGCCCCTCTAATGGTCGTCACAGCATTGGACACTTAAGTCGTGTTGAAAGGGATTATTCTTCGTTATCACAGGAGCTGGAGTAAAATCAGCTCTTCCACTCCATCTGGGAAACTGCTCACCAGAGACTGAAGCCGTAGCTCTCATGGGACGATCAGTCTTGGCCCTTGCTCCCCTCTTCAGTTCACTCACCCGTTCCTCCAAAACTGAAGTAGGTTTTCCATCCCACTTTGTCATGTCTTCTCCGTGATCCAGCAGGTAAAACCATAGGGTACCCCGTGGCGTATACCTTCTGTATCTCCTCTCTTGAATAATAGGACGTCTTTTGTTAATAGCTGAGACGTGTGTTGGTACACGTGAGGAGCTGGATAAATCAGATACATCGTCCCTCAATTTGTCGAGGTCCTGGGACAGTTTTTTCACAGCTGAGATGATGGAAGGAGTGAGATTGTCTTCGAACTCTCGGAGTTTATGAACCATTTCATCCACTGTTAGTGGTACTATGTCATTCCAGGTCACTGTTGCCAATGAATGGGCATATGATGACGGTGCATTCCGGGTAAGTTTTCGCCACATGGGTCGTGTACATTCAACTTCATCTGGATCTATAGGTGTATCCCCGTTATTCGGCTTGATGTGATAGATCATCTCTACGATGGCCGATTCCCTCAGAGACTGGATGCCTTTGTCTATAGTAGTCCACTTGGCCGAACGACTCGTAACATCGTCCTTGTACGGAAACCTTTCTTTCACAGCTGCCAAGAGCCTCCTCCAAAGGCTGAGGGATTTTTTCTCTCTTGCAATTGCTTTGTCAATTCCCCCTTCTCTAGCAAGTGATCCCAGCTGCTTGGCTTCTGTACCTTCTAGTTCGTGACCATCGGCCCCATTGTCCCAGCATCGGAGTAACCAGGTGATGATGTGCTCCCCTGGTTGACGGGTAAAATCTTTTCGCATATTCCGCAGCTCGGTTGAGGTCCGAGGTCGAGAAGTTACCTCTTCTTCTTCTTCTTCGTCATGTGATGATGACTCCTGATCAGATTCTGGACCGGGTGGTGAATTCATTGGTTCTTCATCTCACTTCACCCTTTTTGCCTCCTTTTTGCTTGTTCTCTTGCGTACAGGGGCAACTGATAGTGGTACGAATTGGTCCTCTGGTTTGGCTGCAGTGATTATCACCGTGGTTTGAGTAGCGACTGTACTTGTTGCTGGGGGTGGTGTAGCTACCGTGCTTGGAGCTGGGGTAACCGCGCTGTCTGTTGCAGTTGAAGTTTGAGCAGCTGCTGTACTTGCCACTGGGGTAGCTGCGCAGTTCATTGCAGCCAAAGTTTGAGTAGCGACTGTCGCTTTGCCCTCAAATCCGCCGATATTCTTTTCCTTTTGAAGGTGCTGGATAGTGTTGAACAAGGCCCTGTAAGCATAGGCCAAGCCCCAGCACGTTGCCGTGATTTGTCCATCTCTGGTATGGCCAGAATGACCACACACCTCATTTAAGTGTTTTACTAATTCTTCTGGATTTTGCAGTTGTTCGGTAGTGAAATTCCAAAATACTGGAGGGGCCCACTGACCTAGATACTTGCCCATACTCTCCCACACACCCTGCCACTCATGGCTGTCCAGCCTCTGGGAAAATCTCTCGGTCCTCCTACATCGTCGTTTGACCCCAGACAAGACCCAAACCTGAATCTGCTTAACTCTTGAAATCAGTAGTGGGCAAAACACACTCTGTATGCGTGTTAGCATGGTGATTCCCATCACCATCAGTAAACAAGTCTCAACAGCATTAAAAGGCCATTCAAAAAATTCAAAACTCTCAAATGTAAATGGTCTGGGGGGACGACTAGGAGGGTAAAAGGATGTCTCCTTCACAGGTTGAGCACCCGAGAAGGAGAAAAAAGATGTGTAATTGCTAAGCACCTCCATCATATACCTCCCAAAGTATAAAGGTGGTGACCACACTGGGAACATAAACCAGATCAGTTTCATGATCAATGATTCTATTGTATTACAAGTCATTACCATAAAGTACAATGGGATAAAAACCTTAGCCCAAGCCCCACACTTGAAAAACACTAATACAGCCAATACCGGATGGACGTAAGATATGGTATACTGAAACTGTGAGATCAAGAGGAAAAACCTTGAGAGCCAATAAATCAGCATTGTGACGAGTGACTATCAATCCAGTCAAATCTGCTCTTATCTCAACCCCTCGTGCCCCACGTTGGGCGCCAAAAAAGAACTGTTGTGGTTTAAACCCAGTCAGGTAACTTGTTCACTCACTCCCAGTGAGTGGTGCCGAGCTGACAACAATCAAGGTCCGTGTCCGTCTCCCCCCCCCCCCCCGCACCGGGGCTCTCCCCTTCCCCGCTCCCGGAGGAACGGGGAGGAGGATCGAGAGAGTGCAACTCCCACGGGTTGAGACAAGAACAGTCCAGCAACAAATCACCACCGCTACTATCAGCTAAAACAATGATAAGGGAAAATAACAAGGGAAGAGAATACGATACCACCGGCCAAGAAAACGAGTTCCACCCGGAAGCTCCTGTCCTTCCGGGTAACTCCCAGTTACCCCCCACCCCGGGCATGACGTGCTGTGGTATGGAATAACTCCCCGGCTAGCCCGGGTCAGGCGCCCCGTCTCTGCCTCCTCACAGCTTCCCCTCATCCCTGGCAAAGCATGAGCCCCACAGAGTCCTTGGTCAGGGTAAACATCACTTAGCAACAACCGACAACATCGGCTTCACCAACACTGATCTCAAGCTGGAACTCAAAACACAGCACTGCACCAGTTAACACAAAGGAAAAAACATGACTCCTACTGCTGAACCCACGACACTGTATGAATGTGAGCAGTGAAAGCAACGATGGAGGCACCAATGTAAAGGTGATTGTGTGCTGAACAGGTCCAGCACCAGCTTTCAATCCTGGCTCTTCTGCTGTGGGAGCAGAGGCCAAACGTTCGTGCTGTACTCACTGTGCTGCTGGGCAGCTGAGAGACATCACCTGAGAATTTGGATTCAAATGGACTTTTAGGTATGAAACCGAGGAGAGAGTGCAATGATGGTGACACCGTTGCAAAGCTGCTTGTGTGCTGAAGAGAAACAGCACTAGCTTTCCCTGCTGGTCCTTCTGCCGTGGGAGCAGATGCCACTGTTCATTCTGTGCTGACTGTGTTCCTGCGCAGCAGAGAGCAGGCTCTGGACTGATTCCATTCCAATCCTTTCCCTGTGGGAAAGTGAGCACTGAAAGTAATGATGGAGGCACCAATGTAAAGGTGATTGTGTGCTGAACAGGCCCAGCACCAGCTTTCAATCCTGGCTCTTCTGCTGTTGGTGTAGAGGCCAAACGTTCGTGCTGTAATCACTGTGAAGCTGGGCAGCTGAGAGAGACCACCTGAGAATTTGGATTCAAATGGACTTTTAGGTATGAAACCGAGGAGAGACTGCAATGATGGTGACACCATTGCAAAGCTGCTTGTGTGCTGAACAGGCCCAGCACCAGCTTTCAATCCTGGCTCTTCTGCTGTGGGAGCAGAGGCCAAATGTTCGTGCTGTACTCCCTGTGCTGCTGGGCAGCTGAGAGAGACCACATGAGAATTTGGATTCAAATGGACTTTTAGGTATGAAACCGAGGAGAGACTGCAATGATGGTGACACCGTTGCAAAGCTGCTTATGAGCTGAAGAAGCCCAGCACTAGCTTTCCCTGCTTTTCCTTCTCCTGTGGGAGCAGATGCCACTCTTCATTCTGTGCTGACTGCGTTGCTGCGCAGCAGAGAGCAGGCTCTGGACTGATTCCATTCAAATGCTTTTCCTGTATGAAAGTGAGCAGTGAAAGCAACAACGGAGGCACGAATGTAAAGGTGATTGTGTGCTGAACAGGTCCAGCACCAGCTTTCAATCCTGGCTCTTCTGCTGTGGGAGCAGAGGCCAAACGTTCGGGCTGTACTCACTGTGCTGCTGGGCAGCTGAGAGAGACCACCTGAGAATTTGGATTCAAATGGACTTTTAGGTATGAAACCGAGGAGAGACTGCAATGATGGTGACACCGTTGCAAAGCTGCTTGTGTGCTGGAGGCCCAGCACTAGCTTTCCCTGCTGGTCCTTCTGCCGTGGGAGCAGATGCCACTGTTCATTCTGTGCTGACTGTGTTGCTGCGCAGCAGAGAGCAGCCTCTGAACTGATTCCATTCAAATGCTTTTCCTGTATGAATGTGAGCAGTGAAAGCAACGATGGAGGCACCAATGTAAAGGTGATTGTGTGCTGAACAGGTCCAGCACGAGCTTTCAGACCTGGCTCTTCTGCTGTGGGAGCAGAGGCCAAACGTTCGTGCTGTACTCACTGTGCTGCTGGGCAGCTGAGAGAGACCACCTGAGAATTTGGATTCAAATGGACTTTTAGGTATGAAACCGAGGAGAGACTGCAATGATGGTGACTCCTTTTCAAAGCTGCTTGTGTGCTGAAGAGGCCCAGCACTAGCTTTCCCTGCTGGTCCTTCTTTCGTGGGAGCAGATGCCACTGTTCATTCTGTGCTGACTGTGTTGCTGCGTAGCAGAGAGTCGGCTCTGGACTGATTCCATTCAAATGCTTTTCCTGTATGAATGTTAGCAGTGAAAGCAACAATGGAGGCACCAATGTCAAGGTGATTTTGTGCTGAACAGGTCCAGCACCAGCTTTCAATCCTGGCTCTTCTGCTGTGGGAGCAGAGGCCAAACATTCATGCTGTAATCACTGTGCTGCTGGGCAGCTGAGAGAGACCACCTGAGAATTTGGATTCAAATGGCCTTTTAGGTATGAAACCGAGGAGAGACTGCAATGATGGTGACACCGTTGCAAAGCAGCTTGTGTTCTCAAGAGGCCCAGCACTAGCTTTCCCTGCTGGTCCTTCTGCCGTGGGAGCAGATGCCACTGTTCTTCTGTGCTGACTGTGTTGCTGTGCAGCAGAGAGCAGGCTCCTGACTGATTCCATTCAAATGCTTTTCCTGTATGAATGTGAGCAGTGAAAGCAACGATAGAGGCACCAATGTAAAGGTGATTGTGAGCTCAACAGGTCCAGCACCAGCTTTCAATCCTGGCTCTTCTGCTGTGGGAGCAGAGGCCAAACGTTCGTGCTGTACTCACTGTACTGCTGGGCAGCTGAGAGACACCACCTGAGAATTTGGATTCAAATGGACTTTTAGGTATGAAACCGAGGAGAGACTGCAATGATGGTGACACCGTTGCAAAGCTGCTTGTGTGCTGAAGAGGCCCAGCACTAGCTTTCCCTGCTCGTCCTTCTGCCGTGTGAGCAGATGCCACTGTTCATTCTGTGCTGTGTTGCTGCGCAGCAGAGAGCAGGCTCTGGACTGATTCTATACAAATGCTTTTCCTGTATGAATATTAGCAGTGAAAGCAACAATGGAGTCACCAATGTCAAGGTGATTGTGTGCTGAACAGGTCCAGCACCAGCTTTCAATCCTGGCTCTTCTGCTGTGGGAGCAGAGGCCAAACATTTGTGCTGTAATCTCTGTGCTTCTTGGCAGCTGAGAGACACCACCTGAGAATTTGGATTCAAATGGACTTTTAGGTATGAAACCGAGGAGAGACTGTAATGATGGAGACACCGTTGCAAAGCTGCTTGTGTGCTGAAGAGGCCCAGCACTAGCTTTCCCTGCTGGTCCTTCTGCCGTGGGAGCAGATGCCACTGTTCGTTCTGTGCTGACTGTGTTGTTGCGCAGCAGAGAGCAGGCTCTGGACTGATTCCATTCAAATGCTTTTCCTGTATGAATGTGAGCAGTGAAAGCAATGATGGAGGCACCAATGTCAAGGTGATTGTGTGCTGAACAGGTCCAGCACCAGCTTTCAATCCTGGCTCTTCTGCTGTGGGAGCAGAGGCCAAACGTTCGTGCCGTACTCACTGTGCTGCTTGGAACCTGAGAGACTCCACCTGAGAATTTGGATTCAAATGGACTTTTAGGTATGAAACCGAGGAGAGACTGCAATGATTGTGACACCGTTGCAAAGCAGCTTGTGTGCTGAAGAGGCCCAGCACTAGCTTTCCCTGCTGGTCATTCTGCCATGGGAGCAGATGCCACTGTTCATTCTGTGCTGACTGTGTTGCTGCCAGCAGCGAGCAGGCTCTGGACTGATTCCTTTCAAATGCTTTTCCTGTATGAATGTGAGCAGTGAAAGCAACGATGGAGGCACCAATGTAAAGGTGATTGTGTGCTGAACAGGTCCAGCACCAGCTTTCAATCCAGGCTCTACTGCTGTGGGAGCAGATGCCAAAAGTTCGTGCTGGACTCACTGTGCCGCTGGGCAGCTGAGAGACACCACCTGAGAATTTGGATTCAAATGGACTTTTAGGTATGAAACCGAGGAGAGACTGCAATGATGGTGAAACCGTTGCAAAGCTGCTTTTGTTCTGAAGAGGCCCAGCATTAGCTTTCCCTGCTGGTCCTTCTGCCGTGGGAGCAGATGCCACTGTTCATTCTGTGCTGACTGTGTTCCTGCGCAGCAGAGAGCAGGCTCTGGACTGATTCCATTCAAATGCTTTTCCTGTATGAAAGTGAGCAGTGAAAGCAACGATGGAGGCACCAATGTAAAGGTGATTGTGTGCTGAACAGGTACAGCACCAGCTTCCAATCCTGGCTCTTCTGCTGTGGGAGCAGAGGCCAAACGTTCGTGCTGTACTCACTGTGCTGCTGGGCAGCTGAGAGAGACCACCTGAGAATTTGGATTCAAATGGACTTTTAGGTATGAAACCGAGGAGAGACTGCAATGATGGTGACCCCGTTGCAAAGCTGCTTGTGTGCTGAAGAAGCCCAGCACTAGCTTTCCCTGCTGGTCCTTCTGCCGTGGGAGCAGATGCCACTGTTCATTCTGTGCTGACTGTGTTGCTGCGCAGCAGAGAGCAGGCTCTGGACTGATTCCATTCAAATGCTTTTCCTGTATGAAAGTGAGCATTGAAAGCAACGATGGAGGCACCAATGTAAAGGTGATTGTATGCTGAACAGGTCCAGCACCAGCTTTCAATCCTTGCTCTTCTGCTGTGGGAGCAGATGCCAAACGTTCGTGCTGTACTCACTGTGCTGCTGGGCAGCTGAGAGAGACCACCTGAGAATTTGGATTCAAATGGCCTTTTAGGTATGAAACCGAGGAGAGACTGCAATGATGGTGACCCCGTGTCAAAGCTCCTTGTGTGCTGAAGAAGCCCAGCACTATCTTTCCCGGCTGTTCCTTCTGCTGTGCGAGCAGAATCCACTGTTCATTCTGTGCGGTGTTGCTGCCAGCAGGGAGCAGGCTCTGGACTGATTCCATTCAAATGCTTTTCCTGTATGAGTGTTAGCAGTGAAAGCAACGATGGAGGCACCAATGTAAAGGTGATTGTGTGCGGAACAGGTCCAGCACCAGCTTTCAATCCTTGCTCTTCTGCTGTGGGAGCAGATGCCAAACATTCGTGCTGTACTCACTGTGCTGCTGGGCAGCTGAGAGACACCACCTGAGAATTTGGATTCAAATGGACTTTTAGGTATGAAACCGAGGAGAGACTGCAATGATGGTGACCCCGTTGCAAAGCTGCTTGTGTGCTGAAGATGCAGAGCACTAGCTTTCCCTGCTGGTCCTTCTGCCGTGTGAGCAGATGCCACTGTTCATTCTGTGCTGACTGTGTTGCTGCGCAGCAGAGAGCAGGCTCTGGACTGATTCCATTCAAATGCTTTTCCTGTATGAAAGTGAGCAGTGAAAGCAACGATGGAGGCACCAATGTAAAGGGGATTGTGTGCTGAACAGGTCCAGCACCAGCTTTCAATCCTTGCTCTTCTGCTGTGGGAGCAGATGCCAAACGTTCGTGCTGTACTCACTGTGCTGCTGGGCAGCTGAGACCACCTGAGAATTTGGATTCAAATGGACTTTTAGGTATGAAACCGAGGAGAGACTGCAGTGATGGTGAGCCCGTTGCAAAGCTGCTTGTGTGCTGAAGAAGCCCAGCACTAGCTTTCCCTGCTGGTCCTTCTACTGTGCGAGCAGAATCCAGTGTTCATTCTGTGCTGACTGTGTTGCTGCGCAGCAGAGAGCAGGCTCTGGACTGATTCCATTCAAATGCTTTTCCTGTATGAGTGTTAGCAGTGAAAGCAACGATGGAGGCACCAATGTAAAGGTGATTGTGTGCTGAACAGGTCCAGCACCAGCTTTCAATCCTGGCTCTTCTGCTGTGGGAGCAGGGGCCAAACGTTCGTGCTGTACTCACTGTGCTGCTGGGCAGCTGAGAGACACCACCTGAGAATTTGGATTCAAATGGACTTTTAGGTATGAAACCGAGGAGAGACTGCAATGATGGTGACACCGTTGCAAATCTGCTTGTGTGCTGAAGAGGCCCAGCACTAGCTTTCCCTGCTGGTCCTTCTGCCGTGTGAGCAGATGCCACTGTTCATTCTGTGCTGATTGTGTTGCTGCGCAGCAGAGAGCAGGCTCTGGACTGATTCCATTCAAATGCTTTTCCTGTATGAAAGTGAGCAGTGAAAGCAACGATGGAGGCACAAATGTAAAGGGGATTGTGTGCTGAACAGGTCCAGCACCAGCTTTCAATCCTGGCTCTTCTGCGGTGGGAGCAGAGGCCAAACGTTCGTGCTGTACTCACTGTGCTGCTGGGCAGCTGAGAGAGACCACCTGACAATTTGGATTCAAATGGACTTTTAGGTATGAAACCGAGGAGAGACTGGAATGATGGTGACACCGTTGCAAATCTGCTTGTGTGCTGAAGAGGCCCAGCACTAGCTTTCCCTGCTGGTCCTTCTGCCGTGTGAGCAGATGCCACTGTTCATTCTGTGCTGTGTTGCTGCCAGCAGGGAGCAGGCTCTGGACTGATTCCATTCAAATGCTTTTCCTGTATGAGTGTTAGCAGTGAAAGCAACGATGGAGGCACCAATGTAAAGGTGATTGTGTGCTGAACAGGTCCAGCACCAGCTTTCAATCCTGGCTCTTCTGCTGTGGGAGCAGAAGCCAAACGTTCGTGCTGTACTCACTGTGCTGCTGGGCAGCTGAGACCACCTGAGAATTTGGATTCAAATGGACTTTTAGGTATGAAACCGAGGAGAGACGGCAATGATGGTGACCCCGTTGCAAAGCTGCTTGTGTGCTGAAGAGACAGAGCCCTAGCTTTCCCTGCTGGTCCTTCTGCCGTGTGAGCAGATGCCACTGTTCATTCTGTGCTGACTGTGTTGCTGCCAGCAGAGAGCCGGCTCTGGACTGATTCCATTCAAATGCTTTTCCTGTATGAAAGTGAGCAGTGAAAGCAACGATGGAGGCACCAATGTAAAGGGGATTGTGTGCTGAACTGGTCCAGCACCAGCTTTCAATCCTGGCTCTTCTGCTGTGGGAGCAGAGGCCAAACGTTCTTGCTGTACTCACTGTGCTGCTGGGCAGCTGAGAGAGACCACCTGAGAATTTGCATTCAAATGGATTTTAAACATGAAACCGAGGAGAGACTGCAATGATGGTGACACCGTTGCAAAGCTGCTTGTGTGCTGAAGAGACCCAGCACTAGCTTTCCCTGCTGGTCCTTCTGCTGTGTGAGCAGATGCCACTGTTCATTCTGTGCTGACTGTGTTGCTGCGCAGCAGAGAGCAGCCTCTGGACTGATTCCATTCAAATGCTTTTCCTGTATGAAAGTGAGCAGTGAAAGCAACGATGGATGCACCAATGTAAAGGGGATTGTGTGCTGAACAGGTCCAGCACCAGCTTCCAATCCTGGCTCTTCTGCTGTGGGAGCAGATGCCCAACGTTCGTGCTGTACTCACTGTGCTTCTGGGCAGCTGAGAGGGACCACCTGAGAATTTGGATTCAAATGGACTTTTAGGTATGAAACCGAGGAGAGACTGCAATGATGGTGACCCCGTTGCAAAGCTGCTTGTGTGCTGAAGAGGCCCAGCACTAGCTTTCCCTGATGATCCTTCTCCCGTGTGAGCAGATGCCACTGTTCATTCTGTGCAGTCTGTGTTGTTGCGCAGCAGAGAGCAGGCTCTGGACTGATTCCATTCAAATGCTTTTCCTGTATGAGTGTTAGCAGTGAAAGCAACGATGGAGGCACCAATGTAAAGGTGATTGTGTGCTGAACAGGTCCAGCACCAGCTTTCAATCCTGGCTCTTCTGCTGTGGGAGCAGAGGCCAAACGTTCGTGCTGTACTCACTGTGCTGCTGGGCAGCTGAGACCACCTGAGAATTTGGATTCAAATGGACTTTTAGGTATGAAACCGAGGAGAGACTGCAATGATGGTGACCCCGTTGCAAAGCTGCTTGTGTGCTGAAGAGACACAGCACTAGCTTTCCCTGCTGGTCCTTCTGCCGTGTGAGCAGATGCCACTGTTCATTCTGTGCTGTGTTGCTGCCAGCAGGGAGCAGGCTCTGGACTGATTCCATTCAAATGCTTTTCCTGTATGAGTGTTAGCAGTGAAAGCAACGACGGAGGCACCAATGTAAAGGTGATTGTGTGCTGAACAGGTCCAGCACCAGCTTTCAATCCTGGCTCTTCTGCTGTGGGAGCAGAGGCCAAACGTTCGTGCTGTACTCACTGTGCTGCTGGGCAGCTGAGACCACCTGAGAATTTGGATTCAAATGGACTTTTAGGTATGAATCCGAGGAGAGACTGCAATGATGGTGACCCCGTTGCAAAGCTGCTTGTGTGCTGAAGAAGCAGAGCACTAGCTTTCCCTGCTGGTCCTTCTGCCGTGTGAGCAGATGCCACTGTTCATTCTGTGCTGTGTTGGTGCCAGCAGGGAGCAGCCTCTGGACTGATTCTATTCAAATGCTTTTCCTGTATGAAAGTGAGCAGTGAAAGCAAAGATGGAGGCACCAAAGTAAAGGTGATTGTGTGCTGAACAGGTCCAGCACCAGCTTTCAATCCTGGCTCTTCTGCTGTGGGAGCAGAGGCCAAACGTTCGTGCTGTACTCACTGTGCTGCTGGGCAGCTGAGCGACACCACCTGAGAATTCGGATTCAAATGGACTTTTAGGTATGAAACCGAGGAGAGACTGCAATGATGGTGACCCCGTTGCCAAGCTGCTTGTGTGCTGAAGAGACAGAGCCCTAGCTTTCCCTGCTGGTCCTTCTGCCGTGGGAGCAGATGCCACTGTTCATTCTGTGCTGACTGTGTTGCTGCGCAGCAGGGATCAGGCTCTGGACTGATTCCATTCAAATGCTTTTCCTGTATGAAAGTGAGCAGTGAAAGCAACGATGGAGGCACCAATGTAAAGGGGATTGTGTGCTGAACAGGTACAGCACCAGCTTTCAATCCTGGCTCTTCTGCTGTGGGAGCAGAGGCCAAACGTTCGTGCTGTACTAACTGTGCTGCTGGGCAGCTGGGAGACACCACCTGAGAATTTGGATTCAAATGGACTTTTAGGTATGAAACCGAGGAGAGACTGCAATGATGGTGACCCCGTTGCAAAGCTCCTTGTGTGCTGAAGAGGCCCAGCACTAGCTTTCCCTGCTGGTCCTTCTGCCGTGTGAGCAGATGCCACTGCTCATTCTCTGCTGTGTTGCTGCGCAGCAGAGAGCAGGCTCTGGACTGATTCCATTCAAATGCTTTTCCTGTATGAACGTGAGCAGTGAAAGCAACGATGGATGCACCAATGTAAAGGGGATTGTGTGCTGAACAGGTCCAGCACCAGCTTTCAATCCTGGCTCTTCTGCTGTGGGAGCAGAGGCCAAACGTTCGTGCTGTACTCACTGTGCTGCTGGGCAGCTGAGCGACTCCACCTGAGAATTCGGATTCAAATGGACTTTTAGGTATGAAACCGAGGAGAGACTGCAATGATGGTGACACCGTTACAAATCTGCTTGTGTGCTGAATAGACTGAGCACTAGCTTTCCCTGCTGATCCTTCTGCCGTGTCAGCAGATGCCACTGTTCATTCTGTTCTGACGGTGTTGCTGTCAGAAGAGAGCAGGCTCTGGACTGATTCCATTCAAATGCTTTTCCTGTATGAAAGTGAGCAGTGAAAGCAACGATGGAGGCACCAATGTAAAGGTGATTGTGTGCTGAACAGGTCCAGCCCACGCTTTCAATCCTTGCTCATCTGCTGTGGGAGCAGATGTGAAGCATTCGTGCTGTACTCACTGTGCTGCTGGGCAGCTGAGAGAGACCACCTGAGAATTTGGATTCAAATGGACTTTTAGGTATGAAACCGAGGAGAGACTGCAATGATGGTGACACCGTTGCAAAGCTGCTTGTGTGCTGAAGAAGCCCAGCACTAGCTTTCCCTGCTGGTCCTTCTGCTGTGCGAGCAGAATCCACTGTTCATTCTGTGCTGACTGTGTTGGTGCGCAGCAGAGAGCAGGCTCTGGACTGATTCCATTCAAATGCTTTTCCTGTATGAAAGTGAGCAGTGAAAGCAACGATGGAGGCACCAATGTAAAGGAGATTGTGTGCTGAACAGGTCCAGCACCAGCTTTCAATCCTGGCTCTTCTGCTGTGGGAGCAGAGGCCAAACGTTCGTGCTGTACTCACTGTGCTGCTGGGCAGCTGAGACCACCTGAGAATTTGGATTCAAATGGACTTTTAGGTATGAAACCGAGGAGAGACTGCAATGATGGTGACCCCGTTGCAAAGCTGCTTGTGTGCTGAAGAGGCCCAGCACTAGCTTTCCCTGATGATCCTTCTGCCGTGTGAGCAGATGCCACTGTTCATTCTGTCCTGACTGTGTTGCTGCGCAGCAGAGAGCAGGCTCTGGACTGATTCCATTCAAATGCTTTTCCTGTATGAAAGTGAGCAGTGAAAGCAACGATGGAGGCACCAATGTAAAGGTGATTGTGTGCTGAACAGGTCCAGCACCAGCTTTCAATCCTGGCTCTTCTGCTGTGGGAGCAGAGGCCAAACGTTCGTGCTGTACTCACTGTGCTGCTGGGCAGCTGAGAGACACCACCTGAGAATTTGGATTCAAATGGACTTTTAGGCATGAAACCGAGGAGAGACTGCAATGATGGTGACTCCGTTGCAAAGCTGCTTGTGTGCTGAAGAGACACAGCCCTAGCTTTCCCTACTGGTCCTTCTGCCGTGTGAGCAGATGCCACTGTTCATTCTGTGCTGTGTTGCTGCCCGCAGGGAGCAGGCTCTGGACTGATTCCATTCAAATGCTTTTCCTGTATGAGTGTTAGCAGTGAAAGCAAGGATGAAGGCCCCAATGTAAAGGTGATTGTGTGCTGAAGAGGTCCAACACCAGCTTTCAATCCTTGCTCTTCTGCTGTGGGAGCAGATGCCAAACGTTCGTGCTGTACCCACTGTGCTGCTGGGCAGCTGAGAGAGACCACCTGAGAATTTGGATTCAAAAGGACTTTTAGGTATGAAACCGAGGAGAGACTGCAATGATGGTGACCACGTTGCAAAGCTGCTTGTGTGCTGAAGAAGCAGAGCACTAGCTTTCCCTGATGATGCTTTTGCCCTGTGAGCAGATGCCACTGTTCATTCTGTGCTGTGTTGCTGCCAGCAGATAGCAGCCTCTGGACTGATTCCATTCAAATGCTTTTCCTGTATGAAAGTGAGCAGTGAAAGCAACGATAGAGGCACCAATGTAAAGGGGATTGTGTGCTGAACAGGTCCAGCACCAGCTTTCAATCCTGGCTCTTCTGCTCTGGGAGCAGAGGCCAAACGTTCGTGCTGTACTCATTGTGCTGCTGGGCAGCTGAGACCACCTGAGAATTTGGATTCAAATGGACTTTTAGGTATGAAACCGAGGAGAGACTGCAATGATGGTGACCCTGTTGCAAAGCTGCTTGTGTGCTGAAGAGTCCCAGCACTAGCTTTCCCTGCTGGTCCTTCTGCCGTGTGAGCAGATGCCACTGTTCATTCTGTGCTGACTGTGTTGCTGCGCAGCAGAGAGCAGGCTCTGGACTGATTCCATTCAAATGCTTTTCCTGAATGAATGTGAGCAGTGAAAGCAACGATGGAGGCACCAATGTAAAGGTGATTGTGTGCTGAACATGTCCAGCACCAGCTTTCAATCCTGGCTCTTCTGCTATGGGAGCAGAGGCCAAACGTTCGTGCTGTACTCACTGTGCTGCTGGGCAGCTGAGAGACACCACCTGAGAATTTGGATTCAAATGGACTTTTAGGTATGAAACCGAGGAGAGACTGCAATGATGGTGACCCCGTTGCAAAGCTGCTTGTGTCCTGAAGAGGCCCAGCACTAGCTTTCCCTGCTGGTCGTTCTGCCGTGTGAGCAGATGCCACTGTTCATTCTGTGCTGACTGTGTTGCTGCCAGCAGGGAGCAGGCTCTGGACTGATTCCATTCAAATGCTTTTCCTGAATGAATGTGAGCACTGAAACAACGATGGAGGCACTAATGTAAAGGTGATTGTGTGCTGAACAGGTCCAGCACCAGCTTTCAATCCTGGCTCTTCTGCGGTGGGAGCAGAGGCCAAACGTTCGTGCTGTACTCACTGTGCTGCTGGGCAGCTGAGAGGGACCACCTGAGAATTTGGATTCAAATGGACTTTTAGGTATGAAACCGAGGAGAGACTGCAATGATGGGGACACCGTTGCAAAGCAGCTTGTGTTCTGAAGAGGACCAGCACTAGCTTTCCCTGCTGGTCCTTCTGCCGTGTGAGCAGATGCCACTGTTCATTCTGTGCTGACTGTGTTGCTGCGCAGCAGAGAGTAGCCTCTGGACTGATTCCATTCAAATGCTTTTCCTGAATGAATGTGAGCAGTGAAAGCAACGATGGAGGCACCAATGTAAAGGTGATTGGGTGCTGAACAGGTCCAGCACCAGCTTTCAATCCTGGCTCTTCTGCTGTGGGAGCAGAGGCCAAACGTTCGTGCTGTACTCACTGTGCTGCTGGGCAGCTGAGAGAGACCACCTGAGAATTTGGATTCAAATGGACTTTTAGGTATGAAACCGAGGAGAGACTGCAATGATGGTGACCCCGTTGCAAAGCTGCTTGTGTGCTGAAGAGACACAGCACTAGCTTTCCCTGCTGGTCCTTCTGCCGTGTGAGCAGATGCCACTGTTCATTCTGTGCTGACTGTGTTCCTGCGCAGCAGAGAGCAGGCTCAGGACTGATTCCATTCAAATGCGTTTCCTGTATGAAAGTGAGCAGTGAAAGCAACGATGGAGGCACCAATGTAAAGGTGATTGTGTGCTGAACAGGTCCAGGACCAGCTTTCAATTTTGGCTCTTCTGCTGTGGGAGCAGAGGCCAAACGTTCGTGCTGTACTCACTGTGCTGCTGGGCAGCTGAGAAAGACCACATGAGAATTTGGATTCAAATGGACTTTTAGGTATGAAACCGAGGAGAGACTGCAATGATGGTGACCCCGTTGCAAAGCTGCTTGTGTGCTGAAGAAGCCCAGCACTAGCTTTCCCTGCTGGTCCTTCTGCTGTGCGAGCAGAATCCACTGTTCATTCTGTGCTGACTGTGTTGGTGCGCAGCAGAGAGCAGGCTCTGGACTGATTCCATTCAAATGCTTTTCCTGTATGAAAGTGAGCAGTGAAAGCAACGATGGAGGCACCAATGTAAAGGGGATTGTGTGCTGAACAGGTCCAGCACCAGCTTTCAATCCTGGCTCTTCTGCTGTGGGAGCAGAGGCCAAACGTTCGTGCTGTACTCACTGTGCTGCTGGGCAGCTGAGAGACACCACCTGAGAATTTGGATTCAAATGGACTTTTAGGCATGAAACCGAGGAGAGACTGCAATGATGGTGACTCCGTTGCAATGCTGCTTGTGTGCTGAAGAGACACAGCCCTAGCTTTCCCTACTGGTCCTTCTGCCGTGTGAGCAGATGCCACTGTTCATTCTGTGCTGTGTTGCTGCCCGCAGGGAGCAGGCTCTGGACTGATTCCATTCAAATGCTTTTCCTGTATGAGTGTTAGCAGTGAAAGCAAGGATGAAGGCCCCAATGTAAAGGTGATTGTGTGCTGAAGAGGTCCAACACCAGCTTTCAATCCTTGCTCTTCTGCTGTGGGAGCAGATGCCAAACGTTCGTGCTGTACCCACTGTGCTGCTGGGCAGCTGAGAGAGACCACCTGAGAATTTGGATTCAAAAGGACTTTTAGGTATGAAACCGAGGAGAGACTGCAATGATGGTGACCACGTTGCAAAGCTGCTTGTGTGCTGAAGAAGCAGAGCACTAGCTTTCCCTGATGATGCTTTTGCCGTGTGAGCAGATGCCACTGTTCATTCTGTGCTGTGTTGCTGCCAGCAGATAGCAGCCTCTGGACTGATTCCATTCAAATGCTTTTCCTGTATGAAAGTGAGCAGTGAAAGCAACGATAGAGGCACCAATGTAAAGGGGATTGTGTGCAGAACAGGTCCAGCACCAGCTTTCAATCCTGGCTCTTCTGCTGTGGGAGCAGAGGCCAAACGTTCGTGCTGTACTCATTGTGCTGCTGGGCAGCTGAGACCACCTGAGAATTTGGATTCAAATGGACTTTTAGGTATGAAACCGAGGAGAGACTGCAATGATGGTGACCCTGTTGCAAAGCTGCTTGTGTGCTGAAGAGTCCCAGCACTAGCTTTCCCTGCTGGTCCTTCTGCCGTGTGAGCAGATGCCACTGTTCATTCTGTGCTGACTGTGTTGCTGCGCAGCAGAGAGCAGGCTCTGGACTGATTCCATTCAAATGCTTTTCCTGAATGAATGTGAGCAGTGAAAGCAACGATGGAGGCACCAATGTAAAGGTGATTGTGTGCTGAACATGTCCAGCACCAGCTTTCAATCCTGGCTCTTCTGCTATGGGAGCAGAGGCCAAACGTTCGTGCTGTACTCACTGTGCTGCTGGGCAGCTGAGAGACACCGCCTGAGAATTTGGATTCAAATGGACTTTTAGGTATGAAACCGAGGAGAGACTGCAATGATGGTGACCCCGTTGCAAAGCTGCTTGTGTCCTGAAGAGGCCCAGCACTAGCTTTCCCTGCTGGTCGTTCTGCCGTGTGAGCAGATGCCACTGTTCATTCTGTGCTGACTGTGTTGCTGCCAGCAGGGAGCAGGCTCTGGACTGATTCCATTCAAATGCTTTTCCTGAATGAATGTGAGCACTGAAACAACGATGGAGGCACTAATGTAAAGGTGATTGTGTGCTGAACAGGTCCAGCACCAGCTTTCAATCCTGGCTCTTCTGCGGTGGGAGCAGAGGCCAAACGTTCGTGCTGTACTCACTGTGCTGCTGGGCAGCTGAGAGAGACCACCTGAGAATTTGGATTCAAATGGACTTTTAGGTATGAAACCGAGGAGAGACTGCAATGATGGTGACACCGTTGCAAAGCTGCTTGTGTGCTGAAGAAGCAGAGCACTCGCTTTCCCTGCTGGTCCTTCTGTCGTGTGAGCAGATGCCACTGTTCATTCTGTGCTGACTGTGTTGCTGCGCAGCAGAGAGTAGCCTCTGGACTGATTCCATTCAAATGCTTTTCCTGAATGAATGTGAGCAGTGAAAGCAACGATGGAGGCACCAATGTAAAGGTGATTGTGTGCTGAACAGGTCCAGCACCAGCTTTCAATCCTGGCTCTTCTGCGGTGGGAGCAGAGGCCAAACGTTCGTGCTGTACTCACTGTGCTGCTGGGCAGCTGAGAGACACCACCTGAGAATTTGGATTCAAATGGATATTTAGGTATGAAACCGAGGAGAGACTGCAATGATGGTGACCCCTTTGCGAAGCTGACTGTGTGCTGAAGAGGCCCATCACTACCTTTCCCTGCTCGTCCTTCTGCCGTGTGAGCAGATGCCACTGTTCATTCTGTACTGTTTGTGTTGCTGCGCAGCAGAGAGCAGGCTCTGGACTGATTCCATTCAAATGCTTTTCCTGAATGAATGTGAGCAGTGAAAGCAACGATGGAGGCACCAATGTAAAGGTGATTGTGTGCTGAACATGTCCAGCACCAGCTTTCAATCCTGGCTCTTCTGCGGTGGGAGCAGAGGCCAAACGTTCGTGCTGTACTCACTGTGCTGCTGGGCAGCTGACAGAGACCACCTGAGAATTTGGATTCAAATGGACTTTGAGGTATGAAACCCAGGAGAGACTGCAATGATGGTGACACCGTTGCAAACGTGACTGTGTGCTGAAGAGGCCCAGTGCTAGCTTTCCCTGCTTGTCCTTCTGCTGTGGGAGCAGATGCCACTGTTCATACTGTGCTGACTGTGTTGCTGCCAGGAGAGAGCAGGCTCTGGACTGATTCCATTCAAATGCTTTTCCTGCATGAATGTGAGCAGTGAAAGCAACGATGGAGGCACCAATGTAAAGGTGATTGTGTGCTGAACAGGTCCAGCACCAGCTTTCAATCCTGGCTCTTCTGCTGTGGGAGCAGTGGCCAAACGTTCGTGCTGTACTCACTGTGCTGCTGGGCAGCTGAGAGACACCACCTGAGAATTTGGATTCAAATGGATATTTAGGTATGAAACCGAGGAGAGACTGCAATGATGGTGACACCGTTCAAAGCTGCTTGTGTGCTGAAGAGTCCCAGCAGTAGCTTTCCCTGCTGGTCCTTCTGCCATGTGAGTAGATGCCACTATTCATTCTGAACTGATTGTGTTGCTGCGCAGCAGAGAGCTGGCTCTCGACTGATTCCATTCAAATGCTTTTCCTGTACGAATGTGAGCAGTGAAAGCAACGATGGAGGCACCAATGTAAAGGTGATTGTGTGCTGAACAGGTCCAGCACCAGCTTTCAATCCTTGCTCTTCTGCTGTGGGAGCCGATGCCAAACGTTCGTTCTGTACTCACTGTGCTGCTGGGCAGCTGAGGTAGACCACCTGAGAATTTGGATTCAAATGGACTTTTAGGTATGAAACCGAGGAGAGACTGCAATGATGGTGACCCCGTTGCAAAGCTGCTCGTGTGCTGAAGAGGCCCAGCACTAGCTTTCCCTGCTGGTCCTTCTGCCGTGTGAGCAGATGCCACTGTTTATTCTGTGCTGATTGTGTTGCTGCGCAGCAGAGAGCAGCCTCGGGACTGATTCCATTCAAATGCTTTTCCTGTATGAATGTGAGCAGTGAAAGCAACGATGGGGGCACCAAAGTAAAGGGGATTGTGTGCTGAACAGGTCCAGCACCAGCTTTCAATCCTGGCTCTTCTGCGGTGGGAGCAGAGGCCAAACGTTCGTGCTGTACTCACTGTGCTGCTGGGCAGCTGACAGAGACCACCTGAGAATTTGGATTCAAATGGACTTTGAGGTATGAAACCCAGGAGAGACTGCAATGATGGTGACACCGTTGCAAACGTGACTGTGTGCTGAAGAGGCCCAGTGCTAGCTTTCCCTGCTTGTCCTTCTGCTGTGGGAGCAGATGCCACTGTTCATACTGTGCTGACTGTGTTGCTGCCAGGAGAGAGCAGGCTCTGGACTGATTCCATTCAAATGCTTTTCCTGCATGAATGTGAGCAGTGAAAGCAACGATGGAGGCACCAATGTAAAGGTGATTGTGTGCTGAACAGGTCCAGCACCAGCTTTCAATCCTGGCTCTTCTGCTGTGGGAGCAGTGGCCAAACGTTCGTGCTGTACTCACTGTGCTGCTGGGCAGCTGAGAGACACCACCTGAGAATTTGGATTCAAATGGATATTTAGGTATGAAACCGAGGAGAGACTGCAATGATGGTGACACCATTGGAAAGCAGCTTGTGTTCTGAAGAGGCCCAGCACTAGCTTTCCCTGCTGGTCCTTCTGCCGTGGGAGCAGATGCCACTGTTCATTCTGTGCTGACTGTGTTCCTGCCAGCAGAGAGCAGGCTCTGGACTGATTCCATTCAAATGCTTTCCCTGTATGAAAGTGAGCAATGAAAGCAACGATGGAGGCACAAATGCAAAGTGATTGTGTGCTGAACAGGTCCAGCACCAGCTTTCAATCCTGGCTCTTCTGCTGTGGGAGCAGAGGCCAAACGTTCGTGCTGTACTCACTGTGCTGCTGGGCAGCTGAGAGACACCACCTGAGAATTTGGATTCAAATGGACTTTTAGGTATGAAACCAAGGAGAGACTGCAATGATGGTGGCACCGTTGCAAAGCTGCTTGTGTGCTGAAGAGGCCCAGCACTAGCTTTCCCTGCTGGTCCTTCTGCTGTGGGAGCAGATGCAACTGTTCATTCTGTGCTGTGTTGCTGCGCTGCAGAGATCAGGCTCTGGACTGATTCCATTCAAATGCTTTTCCTGTATGAAAGTGAGAAGTGAAAGCAACGATGGAGGCACCAATGTAAAGGTGATTATGTGCTGAACAGGTCCAGCACCAGCTTTCAATCCTTGCTCTTCTGCTGTGGGAGCAGATGCCAAACGTTCGTGCTGTACTCACTGTGCTGCTGGGCAGTTGAGACCACCTGAGAATTTGGATTCAAATGGACTTTTAGGTATGAAACCGAGGAGAGACTGCAATGATGGTGACACCGTTGCAAAGCTGCTTGTGTGCTGAAGAAGCAGAGCACTCGCTTTCCCTGCTGGTCCTTCTGTCGTGTGAGCAGATGCCACTGTTCATTCTGTGCTGACTGTGTTGCTGCGCAGCAGAGAGCAGGCTCTGGACTGATTCCATTCAAATGCTTTTCCTGTATGAAAGTGAGCAGTGAAAGCAACGATGGAGGCACCAATGTAAAGGTGATTCCGTGCTGAACAGGTCCAGCACCAGCTTTCAATCCTGGCTCTTCTGCTGTGGGAGCAGAGGCCAAACCTTCGTGCTGAACTCACTGTGCTGCTGGGCAGCTGAGAGAGACCACCGGAGAATTTGGATTCAAATGGACTTTTAGGTATGAAACCGAGGAGAGACTGCAATGATGGTGACACCGTTGCAAAGCTGCTTGTTTGCTGAAGAGGCCCAGCACTAGCTTTCCCTGCTGGTCCTTCTGCTGTGCGAGCAGATGCCACTGTTCATTCTATGCTGACTGTGTTGCTGCTCAGCAGAGAGCAGCCTCTGGGCTGATTCCATTCAAGCGTGTTTCCTGCATGAATGTGAGCTGTGAAAGCAACGATGGAGGCACCGATGTAAAAGTGATTGTGTGCTGAACAGGTCCAGCACCAGCTTTCAATCCTGGCTCTTCTGGTGTGGGAGCAGAGGCCAAACGTTCGTGCTGTACTCACTGTGCTGCTGGGCAGCTGAGAGAGACCACCTGAGAATTTGGATTCAAATGGACTTTTAGGTATGAAACCAAGGAGAGACTGAAATGATGGTGACACCGTTGCAAAGCTGCTTGTATGCGGAAGAGGCCCAGCACTAGCTTTCCCTGCTGGTCCTTCTGCTGTGGGAGCAGATGCCACTGTTCATTCTGTGCTGTGTTGCTGCCAGCAGAGAGCAGGCTCTGGACTGATTCCATTCAAATGCTTTTCCTGTATGAAAGTGAGCAGTGAAAGCAACGATGGAGGCACCGATGTAAAAGTGATTGTGTGCTGAACAGGTCCAGCACCAGCTTTCAATCCTGGCTCTTCTGCTGTGGGAGCAGATGCCAAACGTTCGTGCTGTACTCACTGTGCTGCTGGGCAGCTGAGACCACCTGAGAATTTGGATTCAAATGGACTTTTAGGTATGAAACCGAGGAGAGACTGCTATGATGGTGACACCGTTGCAAAGCTGCTTGTGTGCTGAAGAGGCCCAGCACTAGCTTTCCCTGCTGGTCCTTCTGCTGTGGGAGCAGATGCCACTGTTCATTCTGTGCTGACTGTGTTGCTGCGCAGCCGAGAGCAGGCTCTGGACTGATTCCATTCAAATGCTTTTCCTGTATGAAAGTGAGCAGTGAAATCTGCGATGGAGGCACCAATGTAAAGGTGATTGTGTGCTGAACAGGTCCAGCACCAGCTTTCAGTCCTGGCTCTTCTGCTGTGGGAGCAGAGGCCAAACGTTCGTGCTGTACTCACTGTGCTGCTGGGCAGCTGAGAGTGACCACCTGAGAATTTGGATTCAAATGGACTTTTAGGTATGAAACCGAGGAGAGACTGGAATGATGGTGACAACGTTGCAAAGCTGCTTGTGTGCTGAAGAGGCCCAGCACTAGCTTTCAATGCTGGTCCTTCTGCCTTGGGAGCAAATGCCACTGTTCATTCTGTGCTGACTGTTTTGCTGCGCAGAAGAGAGCAGCCTCTGGACTGATTCCATTCAAATGGTTTTCCTGTGTGAAAGTGAGCAGTGAAAGCAACGATGGAGGCACCAATGTAAAGGTGATTGTGTGCTGAACAGGTCCAGCACCAGCTTTCAATCCTTGCTCTTCTGCCGGGGGAGCAGAGGCCAAACGTTCGTGCTGTACTCACTGTGCTGCTGGGCAGCTGAGAGAGACCACCTGAGAATTTGGATTCAAATGGACTTTTAGGTATGAAACCGAGGAGAGACTGCAATGATGGTGACACCGTTGCAAAGCTGCTTGTGTGCTGAAGAGGCCCAGCACTAGCTTTCCCTGCTGGTCCTTCTGCTGTGGGAGCAGATGCCACTGTTCATTCTGTGCTGACTGTGTTACTGCCAGCGGAGTGCAGGCTCAGGACTGATTCCATTCAAATGCTTTTCTTGTATGAAAGTGAGCAGTGAAATCAGCGATGGAGGCACCAATGTAAAGCTGATTGTGTGCTGAACAGGCCAAACACCAGCTTAAAATCCTGGCTCTTCTGCTGTGGGAGGAGACCAAACGTTCGTGCTGTACTCACTGTGCTGCTGGGCATCTGAGAGAGACCATCTGAGAATTTGGATTGAAATGGACTTTTAGGTATGAAACCGAGGAGAGACTGCAATGATGGTGACACCGTTGCAAAGCTGCTTGTGTGCTGAAGAGGCCCAGCACTAGCTTTCCCTTCTGGTCCTTCTGCCGTGTGATCAGATGCCACTGTTCATTCTGTGCTGACTGTGTTGCTGCCAGCAGAGAGCTGGCTCTGGACTGATTCCATTCAAATGCTTTTCCTGTATGAAAGTGAGCAGTGAAATCAGCGATGGAGGCACCGATGTAAAGGTGATTGTGTGCTGAAGAGGCCCAGCCCCACCTTTCAATCCTGGCTCTTCTGCTGTGGGAGCAGAGGCCAAACGTTCGTGCTGTACTGACTGTGCTGCTGGGCAGCTGAGAGGGACCACCTGAGAATTTGGATTCAAATGGACTTTTAGGTATGAAACCGAGGAGAGACTGCAATGATGGTGACACCGTTGCAAAGCTGCTTGTGTGCTGAAGAGGCCCAACACTAGCTTTCCCTGCTGGTCCTTCTGCTGTGGGAGCAGATGCCACTGTTCATTCTGTGCTGTGTTGCTGCGCAGCAGAGAGCAGGCTCTTCACTGATTCCATTCAAATGCTTTTCCTATATGAAAGTGAGCAGTGAAAGCAACCACGGGGGCACCAATGTAAAGGTGATTGTGCTCTGAGCAGGCCCAGCACCAGCTTTCAATCCTGGCTCTTCTGCTGTGGGAGCAGAGGCCAAACGTTCGTGCTGTACTCACTGTGCTGCTGGGCAGCTGAGAGAGACCACCGGAGAATTTGGATTCAAATGGACTTTTAGGTATGAAACCGAGGAGAGACTGCAATGATGGTGTCACTGTTGCAAAGGTGACTGTGTGCTGAAGAGCCCCAGCACTAGCTTTCCCTGCTGGTCCTTCTGCTGTGGGAGCAGATGACACTGTTCATTCTGTGCTGACTGTGTTGCTGCGCAGCCGAGAACAGTCTCTGGGCTGATTCCATTCAAATGCTTTTCCTGTATGAATGTGAGCAGTGAAAGCATCGATGGAGGCACCATTGTAAAGGGGATTGTGTGCTGAACAGGCCCAGCATCAGCTTTCCCTCCTGGCTCTTCTGCTGTGGGAGCAGAGGCCAAACGTTCGTGCTGTACTCACTGTGCTGCTGGGCAGCTGAGAGAGACCACCTGAGAATTTGGATTCAAATGGACTTTTAGGTATGAAACCGAGGAGAGACTGCAAAGATGGTGACACCACTGCAAAGCTGCTTGCTTGCTGATGAGGCCGAGCACTAGCTTTCCCTGCCGGTCCTTCTGCTGTATGAGCAGATGCCACTGCTCATTCTGTGCTGACTGTGTTGCTGCGCAGCAGAGAGCAGGCTCTGGACTGTTTCCATTCAAATGCTTTTCCTGTATGAAAGTGAGCAGTGAATGGAATGATGGAGGCACCGATGCAGAGGTGATTGTGTGCTGAACAGGCCCAACACCAGCTTTAAATCGTGGCTCTTCTGCTGTGTTAGCAGAGGCCAAACGTTCGTGCTGTACTCACTGTGCTTCTGGGCAGCTGAGAGAGTCCACCTGAGAATTTGGATTCAAACGGACTTTTAGGTATGAAACCGAGGAGAGACTGCAATGATGGTGACACCGTTGCAAAGCTGCCTGTGTCCTGAAGAGGCCCAGCACTGGCTTTCCCTGCTGGTCCCTCTGCTGAGGGAGCAGATGCCACTGTTCTTTCTGTGCTGACTGTGTTGCTGCGCAGCAGAGAGCAGGCTCTGGACTGATTCCATTCAAATGCTTTTCCTGTATGAAAATGAGCAGTGAAAGCAATGATGGAGGCATCGATGCAGAGGTGATTGTGTGCTGAACAGGCCCAGCACCAGCTTTCAATCCTTGCTCTTCTGCTGTGGGAGCAGTGGCCAAACATTCGTGCTGTACTCACTGTGCTGCTGGGCAGCTGACGGAGACCACCTGAGATTTTGGATTCAAATGGACTTTTAGGTATGAAACTGAGGAGAGACTGCAATGATGGTGACAGCGTTGCAAAGCTGAGTGTGTGCTGAAGAGGCCCAGCACTAGATTTCCCTGCTGGTCCCTCTGCTGTGGGAGCAGAGGCCACTGTTCATTCTGTGCTGTGTTGCTGCGCAGCAGAGAGCAGGCTCTGGACTGATTCCATTCAAATGCTTTTCCTGTATGAAAGTGAGCAGTGAAAGCAAGGATGGAGGCACCGATGCAGAGGTGATTTTGTGCTGAACAGGCCCATCACCAGCTTTCCCTGCTGGCTCTTCTGCTGTGGGAGCAGAGGCCAAACGTTCGTGCTGTACTCACTGTGCTGCTGGGCAGCTGAGAGTGACCACCTGAGATTTTTGATTCAAATGGACTTCTAGGTATGAAACCGAGGAGAGACTGCAATAATGGTGACACCGTTGCAAAGCTGAGTGTGTGCTGAAGAGGCCCAGCACCAGCTTTCCCTGCTGGTCCTTCTGCTGTGGAAGCAGAGGCAAAACGTTCATTCAGTGCTGACTGTGTTGCTGCGCAGCAGAGAGCAGGCTCTGGACTGATTCCATTCAAATGCTTTTCCTGTATGAAAGTGAGCAGTGAAAGCTATGATGGAGGCACCGATGCAGAGGTGATTGTGTGCTGAACAGGTCCAGCACCAGCTTTCCCTCCTGGCTCTTCTGCTGTGGGAGCAGAGGCCAAACGTTCGTGCTGTACTCACTATGCTGCTGGGCAGCTGAGAGAGACCACCTGAGAATTTGGATTCAAATGGACTTTTAGGTATGAAACCGAGGAGAGACTGCAATGATGGTGACACCGTTGCAAAGCTGACTGTGTGCTGAAGAGGCCCATCACCAGGTATCCCTGCTGGTCCTTCTGCTGTGTTACCTGAGTCCACTGTTCATTCTGTGCTGACTGTGTTGCTGCCAGAAGAGAGCAGGCTGTGTACTGATTCCATTCAAATGCTTTTCCTGTATGAAATTGAGCAGTGAAAGTAATGATGGAGGCACTGATGCAAAGGTGATTGTGTGCTGAACAGGCCCACCACCAGCTTTCAATCCACGCTCTTCTGCTGTTGGAGCAGAGGCCAAACGTTCGTGCTGTACTCACTGTGCTGCTGGGCAGCTGAGAACGACCAGCTGAGAATTTGGATTCAAATGGAATTTTAGGTATGAAACCGAGGAGAGACTGCAATGATGGTGACAGCATTGCAAAGCTGACTGTGTGCTGAAGAGGCCCAGCACCAGCTTTCCCTGCTGGTCCTTCTGCCGTGTGAGCAGATGCCACTGTTCGTTCTGTGCTGACTGTGTTGATGCGCAGCACAGAGCAGGTTCTGGACTGATTCCATTCAAATGCTTTTCTCAGTATCACAGTATCACAGTATCACAGTATGTTAGAGATTGGAAGGGACCTCGAAAGATCATGTAGTCCAATCCCCCTGCCGGAGCAGGAACACCTAGATAATGTTACACAGGAATGCGTCCAGGCGGGTTTTGAATGTCTCCAGGGAAGAGACTCCACAACCTCCCTGGGCAGCCTGTTGCAGTGTTCCGTCACCCTCACTGAGAAGAAGTTTCTTCTCAAGTTTAAGTGGAACCTCTTGTGTTCCAGTTTGTACCCATTACCCCTTGTCCTATCATTGTTTGCCACTGAGTAGAGCCTGGCTCCGTCCTCGTGACATTCCCCCTTTATATATTTATAGACACTTATAAGGTCACCCCTCAGTCTCCTCTTCTCCAAACTATAGAGACCCAGCTCCCTCTGTCTTTCCTCATAAGGGAGATGTTCCACTCCCCTAATCATCTTCGTTGCCCTGCGCTGGACTCTCTCCAGCAGCTCCCTGTCCTTCTTGAACTGAGGGGCCCAGAACTGGACACAATACTCCAGATGCGGTCTCACCAGGGCAGAGTAGAGGGGAAGGAGGACCTCTCTCGACCTACTAACCACCGCCCTTCTAATACACCCCAGGATGCCATTGGCCTTCTTAGCCACAAGGGCACAGTGTTGGCTCATGGTCATCCTGTCGTCCACTAGGACCCCCAGGTTCCTCTCCCCTATACTGCTCTCTAACAGGTCGTTCCCCAACCTATACTGGAACCTGGGGTTGTTCCTGCCCAGATGCAGGACTCTACACTTTCCCTTGTTATATTTCATCAAGTTACTCCCTGTCCAACTCTCCAGCCTATCCAGGTCTCGCTGGATGGCAGCACAGCCTTCTGGCGTATCAGCCACTCCTCCCAGCTTAGTGTCATCAGCAATCTTGCTGATAGTACACTCAATTCCCTCATCTAAATCATTGATGAATATATTAAATAATACCGGTCCCAGTACTGACCCTTGAGGCACTCCACTAGTTACAGGCCTCCAACTAGACTCAGCCCCATAGACTACAACTCTCTGGCTTCTCTCCTTCAGCCAGTTCGCAGTCCACCTCACTACCTGATCATCCAGTCCACACTTCTTCATTTTAGCCGTGAGGATGCTGTGGGAGACTGTGTCAAATGCTTTGCTGAGGTCAAGGTAGACCACATCCACCGCTCTGCCATCATCCATCCACCGTGTTATTTCCTCATAAAAGGCTAAGAGATTGGTCAAACATGATTTCCCCCTGGTGAAGCCATGTTGACTGCCCCTCATAACCTTCTTATCCTTGATATGCCTTAAGGTGGTACCAAGGATAAGGTGTTCCATCACTTTCCCAGGGATGGAGGTGAGGCTGACCGGTCTATAGTTACCCGGGTCCTCCTTCTTGCCCTTTTTGAAGACTGGAGTGACATTTGCTTTCCTCCAGTCCTCAGGCACCTCTCCCTTTTCCCAAGACTTGGTAAAGATGATGGAGAATGGTCTAGCAATGACTTCCGCCAGTTCCCTCAGCACCCGCGGGTGCATCCCATCTGGACCCATGGATTTATGGTTGTCCAGATTGCTCAACTGGTCTCTAACCCATTCCTCATCGACTAAGGCAAACAGCTCCGTCGACCTGACTTCATCTAAGGTCTCAGGGGTACAGGGCTCTTCAGGACTGCCCACAGCAGAGTAGACAGAGACAAAGAAGGCATTCAGTAACTCTGCCATCTCTTTATCTTCTGTCACCAGGGCACCCATCTCGTTCATCAGTGGGCCTACATTGCCTCTGGTGTTAGTTTTGTCTGCCATGTATTTAAAAAAGCTCTTTTTGCTGTCCTTGACCCTTCTTGCCAGGTTTAATTCTAAGGATGCCTTAGTCCTCCTAGCTGCCTTCCTACATCCTCTAGCAGCAGCCTTATATTCCTCCCAAGTGGCCAGCCCCTCCTTCCATGACCTGTAAACTCTCCTCTTCCACTTGAGCATACCCAGCAATTCCCTATTTAGCCACGCAGGTCTCTTGGCCCTCTTCCTTGACTTCCTACGTGTCGAGATGCTCCAATCTTGAGCACGGAAAAAGCAGTCCTTGAATGTCAACCAACTATCTTGGGCCCCTTTACCTTCAAGCAGCCCTGCCCATGGGATTTCCCCTAGCAATTGCTTGAAAAGGCCAAAGTTTGCCCTGCTAAAGTCCAGGGTTGCAATTCTACTTGGTATTCTACTAGTCCTGCCACACAAGATCCTGAACTCCACCATCTCGTGGTCGCTGCAACCAAGGCAGCCCTCAACCCTTACTGCTTCGACCAGATCCTCCTTGTTAGTGAGGATGAGATCCAGCAGCGCTCCTCTCCTGGTTGGCTCATCCACCATTTGCAGGAGGAAGTTATCATCCATACACTGGAGGAACCTCCTGGACTGCGGCTGGGTTGCCGAGTGGTCCTTCCAGCAAACATCAGGGAAGTTAAAATCCCCCACGATGACCACAGCCTGTGACTGTGAGGCCGCTCTCAGCTGCCTGTAGAAGGCCTCGTCAACTTCCTCACCCTGATCCGGTGGTCTGTAACAGACACCTACAACAGTATCCCCCCTGCAGCCTGCCCCTTAATTCTCACCCACAGACTCTCAACTCGCTCATCATCTGTCCCTGGACAGAACTTGGTGCACTGTAGTTCCTCCCGCACATAAAGAGCAACCCCACCACCCCGCCTGGCTGGCCTGTCTTTCCTGAAAAGGACATAGCCTTCCATGACTATATTCCAGTCATGTGAGCTGTCCCACCATGTCTCTGTAATTGCCACCAGATCATAATCTCCTGACTTAACACAGGTTTCCAACTCCTCCTGCTTATTTCCCATGCTGCGCGCATTGGTGTACAGGCATTTCAGGGAGCGAGCTGAGCACACCGATTTCACCCTAGGATTGTAGGAGGCCTCCCAGTCTTCATTAATTCTGGAGCGCTGCCCCACTGGGGCAAGCCCAGCTACAAGCCGATCCCCCTTCGAATCTAGTTTAAAGCTCTCCAAATGAGCCCTGCTAATTCGTGCCCCAGCATCCTTTTCCCTCTGTGAGACAAACCTTTCTCACTTGTCATTGTCCAGACTGGTGCCCTATAAAACCAGCCGTTATCAAAGAATCCAAAGCCCTGCCTGTAGCACCAGTCTCGAAGCCAATTGTTCATGAACTGAATCTTCCCATTCCTTCCCACATCAGTGGAAGATGGAAGGAGAGAGGAGAAGATCACTTCAGCCCCAGACTCTTTCACCATCCGCCCCAAGACCCCGTAGTCTTTCTTCATCCCCCTCAGACTGCGGGAAGCAGCTTCCTCCCCACCTGTCTGGAAGACCAGCAGCGGGTAATAGTCTGTTGGGCACACCAGGTTGGGGAGCGCCCTGGTGATATCCCTGATCCGGGCTCCAGGCAGACTACACAATGTTTCTGTATGAAAATGAGCAGTGAAAGCAACGATGGAGGCACCGATGCAGAGGTGATTGTGTGCTGAACAGGCCCAGCACCAGCTTTCAATCCTGGCTCTTCTGCTGTGGGAACAGAGGCCAAACGTTCGTGCTGTACTCACTGTGCTGCTGGGCAGCTGAGAGTGACCACCTGAGAATTTGGATTCAAATGGACTTTTAGGTATGAAACCGAGGAGAGACTGCAATGATGGTGAGCCCGTTGCAAAGCTGCTTGTGTGCTGAAGAGGCCCAGCACTAGCTTTCCCTGCTGGTCCTTCTGCTGTGGGAGCAGATGCCACTGTTCATGCTGTGCTGACTGTGTTGCTGCGCAGCAGAGAGCAGGTTCGGAACTGATTCCATTCAAATGCTTTTCCTGTATGAAAGTGAGCAGTGAAAGCAATGATGGAGGCACCAATGCAAAGGTGATTGTGTACTGAACAGGCCCAGCACCAGCTTTCCCTCCTGCCTCTTCTGCTGTGGGAGCAGATGCCAAACGTTCGTGCTGTACTCACTGAGCTGCTGGGCAGCTGAGAGAGACCACCTGAGAATTTGGATTCAAATGGACTTTTAAGTATGAAACCGAGGAGAGACTGCAATGATGGTGACAGCGTTGCAAAGCTGCTTGTGTGCTGAAGAGGCCCAGCACTAGCTTTCCCTGCTGGTCCTTCTGCTGTGGGAGCAGATGACACTGTACATTCTGTGCTGACTGTGTTGCTGCGCAGCAGAGAGCAGGCTCTGGACTGATTCCATTCAAATGGTTTTCCTGGATGAAAGTGAGCAGTGAAAGCAATGGTGGAGGCACCGATGCAGAGGTGATTGTGTGCTGAAGAGGCCCAGCACCAGCTTTCCCTCCTGGCTCTTCTGCTATGGGACCAGAGGCGAAACGTTTGTGCTGTACTCACTGTGCTGCTGGGCAGCTGAGTGAGACCACCCGAGAATTTGGATTCAAATGAACTTTTAGGTATGAAACCGAGGGGAGACTGCAATGATGGTGACAACGTTGCAAAGCTCACTGTGTGCTGAAGAGGCCCAGCACCAGCTTTCCCTGCTGGTCCTTCTGCTGTTGGAGCAGATGCCACTGTTCATTCTGTGCTGACTGTATTGCTGCGCAGCAGAGAGCAGGCTCTGGACTGATTCCATTCAAATGCTTTTCCTGTATGAAAGTGAGAAGTGAAAGCAAAGATGGAGGCACCGATGCAGAGGTGATTGTGTGCTGAACAGGCTAGGCACCAGCTTTCCCTCATGCCTCTGCTGCTGTGGGAGCAGAGGCCAAACGTTCATGCTGTACTCACTGTGCTGCTGGGCAGCTGAGAGAGACCACCTGAGAATTTGGATTCAAATGGACTTTTAGGTATGAAACCGAGGAGAGACTGCAATGATGGTGACACCGTTGCAAATCTGCTTGTGTGCTGAAGAGGCCCAGCACCAGCTTTCCCTGCTGGTCCTTCTGCTTTGGGAGCAGATGCCACTGTTCTTTCTGTGCTGACTGTGTTGCTGCGCAGCAGAGAGCAGGCTCTGGACTGATTCCATTCAAATGCTTTTCCTGTATGAAAGTGAGCAGTGAAAGCAATGATGGAGGCACCGATGCAAAGGTGATTGTGTACTGAACAGGTCCAGCACCAGCTTTCAATCCTGGCTCTTCTGCTGTGGGAGCAGAGGCCAAACGTTCGTGCAGGACTCACTGTGCTGCTGGGCTGCTGTGAATGACCACCTGAGAATTTGGATTCAAATGGACTTTTAGGTATGAAACCGAGGAGAGACTGCAATGATGGTGACACCGTTGTAAAGCTGACTGTGTGCGGAAGAGGCCCAGCACCAGCTTTCCCTGCTGGTCCCTGTGCTGTGGGAGCAGATGCCACTGTTCATTCTGTGATGACTCTCCGGCTGAGTAGCAGAATGCAGGCTCTGGACTGATACCATTCAAATGCTTTTCCTGTATGAATGTGAGCAGTGAAAGCAATGATAGAGGCACCGATGCAGAGGTGATTTTGTGCTGAACAGGCCCACCACCATCATTCCCTCCTGGCTCTTCTGCTGTGGGAGCAGAGGCCAAACGTTCGTGCTATACTCACTGTGCTGCTGGGCAGCTGAGAGAGACCACCTGAGAATTTGGATTCAAATGGACTTTTAGGTATGAAACCCAGGAGAGACTGCAATGATGGTGACACCGTTGCAAAGCTGACTGTGTGTTGAAGAGGCCCAGCACCAGCTTTCCATGCTGGTCCTTCTGCTGTGGGAGCAGATGCCACTGTTCATTCTGTGCTGACTGTATTGCTGCGCAGCAGAGAGCAGGCTCTGGACTGATTCCATTCAAATGCTTTTCCTGTATGAAAGTGAGCAGTGAAAGCCATGATGGAGGCACCGATGCAAAGGTGATTGTGTGCTGAACACGTCCAGCACCAGCTTTCCCTCCTGGCTCTTCTCCTGTGGGAGCAGAGGCCAAACGTTCGTGCTGTACTCACTGTGCTGCTGGGCAGCTGAGAGAGACCACCTGAGAATTTGGATTCAAATGGACTTTTAGGTATGAAACCGAGGAGAGACTGCAATGATGGTGACACCGTTGCAAAGCTGACTGTGTGTTGAAGAGGCCCAGCACCAGCTTTCCATGCTGGTCCTTCTGCTGTGGGAGCAGATGCCACTGTTCATTCTGAGCTGACTGTATTGCTGCGCAGCAGAGAGCAGGCTCTGGACTGATTCCATTCAAATGCTTTTCCTGTATGAAAGTGAGCAGTGAAAGCCATGATGGAGGCACCGATGCAAAGGTGATTGTGTGCTGAACAGGTCCAGCACCAGCTTTCCCTCCTGCCTCTTCTGCTGTGGGAGCAGAGGCCAAACGTTCGTGCTGTACTCACTGTGCTGCTGGGCTGCTGTGAATGACCACCTGAGAATTTGGATTCAAATGGACTTTTAGGTATGAAACCGAGGAGAGACTGCAATGATGGTGACACCGTTGTAAAGCTGACTGTGTGCGGAAGAGGCCCAGCACCAGCTTTCCCTGCTGGTCCCTGTGCTGTGGGAGCAGATGCCACTGTTCATTCTGTGATGACTCTCTGGCTGAGTAGCAGAATGCAGGCTCTGGACTGATACCATTCAAATGCTTTTCCTGTATGAATGTGAGCAGTGAAAGCAATGATAGAGGCACCGATGCAGATGTGATTCTGTGCTGAACAGGCCCACCACCATCATTCCCTCGTGGCTCTTCTGCTGTGGGAGCAGAGGCCAAACGTTCGTGCTATACTCACTGTGCTGCTGGGCAGCTGAGAGAGACCACCTGAGAATTTGGATTCAAATGGACTTTTAGGTATGAAACCGAGGAGAGACTGCAATGATGGTGACACCGTTGCAAAGCTGACTGTGTGTTGAAGAGGCCCAGCACCAGCTTTCCATGCTGGTCCTTCTGCTGTGGGAGCAGATGCCACTGTTCATTCTGTGCTGACTGTATTGCTGCGCAGCAGAGAGCAGGCTCTGGACTGATTCCACTCAAATGCTTTTCCTTTATGAAAGTGAGCAGTGAAAGCAACGATGGAGGCACCAATGCAAAGGTGATTGTGTGCTGAGCAGGCCCAGCACCAGCATTCCCTCCTGGCCCTTCTGCTGTGGAAGCAGATGCCGAACGTTCATTCTCTGCTGTCTGTGTTGCTGCGCATCAGAGAGCAGGCTCTGGTCTGATTCCATTCAAATGCTTTTCCTGTATGAAAGTGAGCAGTGAAAGCAATAATGGAGGCACCAATGCAAAGGTGATTGTGTGCTGAACAGGCCCAGCACCAGCTTTCCCTCCTGGCTCTTCTGCTGTGGGAGCAGAGGCGAATCGTTCGTGCTGTACTCACTGTGCTGCTGGGCAGCTGAGAGAGGCCACCTGAGAATTTGGATTCAAACGGACTTTTAGGTATGAAACCGAGGAGAGACTGCAATGATGGCGACACCGTTTCAAAGCTGACTGTGTGCTGAAGAGGCACAGAACCAGGTTTCCCTGCTGGTCCTTCTGCTGTGGGCGCAGATGCCACTGTTCATTCTGTGCTGACTGTCTTTCTGCGCAGCAGAGAGCAGGTTCTGGACTGATTCCATTCAAATGCTTTTCCTGTATGAAAGTGAGCAGTGAAAGCAATGATGGAGGCAGCAACGCAGAGGTGATTGTGTGCTGAACAGGCCCAGCACCAGCTTTCAATCCTGGCTCTTCTGCTGTGGGAGAAGAGGCCAAACGTTCGTGCTGTACTCACTGTGCTGCTGGGCAGCTGAGAGAGACCACCTGAGAATTTGGATTCAAATGGACTTTTAGGTATGAAACCGAGGGAGACTGCAATGATGGTGACAGCGTTGCAATGCTGACTGTGTCCTGAAGAGGCCCAGCACTAGCTTTCCCTGATGATCCTTCTGCCGAGGGAGCAGATGCCACTGTTCATTCTGTGCTGACTGTGTTGCTGCGCAGCAGAGAGCAGGCTCTGGACTGATTCCATTCAAATGCTTTTGCTGTATGAAAGTCAGCAGTGAAAGCAATGATGGAGGCACCGATTCAAAGGTGATTGCGTGCTGAACAGGCCCAGCACCAGCTTTCTTTCCTGGCTCTTCTGCTGTGGGAGCAGAGGCCAAACGTTCGTGCTGTACTCACTGTGCTGCTGGGCAGCTGAGAGAGACCACCTGAGAATTTGGATTCAAATGGACTTTTAGGTATGAAACCGAGGAGAGAATGCAATGAGGGTTTCACCATTGCAAAGCTGCTTGTGTGCTGGAGAGGCCCAGCACTAGCTTTCCCTGCTGGTCCTTCTGCCGTGGGAGCAGATGCCACTGTTCATTCTGCGTTGACTGTGTTGCTGCGCAGCAGAGAGCAGGCTATGGACTGATTCCATTCAAATGCTTTTCCTGTATGAATGTGAGCAGTGAAAGCAACGATGGAGGCACCAGTGTAAAGGTGATTGTGTGCTGAACAGGTCCAGCACCAGCTTTCAATCCTGGCTCTTCTGCTGTGGGAGCACATGCCCCTGTTCTTTCTGTGCTGACTGTGTTGCTGCCAGCAGAGAGCAGCCTCTGGACTGATTCCATTCAAATGCTTTTCCTGTATGAAAGTGAGCAGTGAAAGCAACGATGGAGGCGCCAATGTAAAGGTGATTGTGTGCTGAACAGGTCCAGCACAAGCTTTCAATCCTGGCTCTTCTGCTGTGGGAACAGAGGCCAAACGTTCGTGCTGTACTCACTGTGCTGCTGGGCAGCTGAGAGAGACCACCTGAGAATTTGGATTCAAATGCACTTTTAGGTATGAAACCGAGGAGAGACTGCAATGATGGTGTCACCTTAGCAAAGCTGACAGTGTGCTGAAGAGGCCCAGCACTACCTTTCCCTGCTGGTCCTTCTGCTGTGGGAGCAGATGCTACTGTTCATTCTGTGCTGTGTTGCTGCGCAGCAGAGTGCAGGCTCTGGACTGATTCCATTTAAATGCTTTTCCTGTATGAAAGTGAGCAGTGAAAGCAATGATGGAGGCACCAATGTAAAGGGGATTGTGTGCTGAACAGGTCCAGCACCAGCTTTCAATCCTGGCTCTTCTGCTGTGGGAGCAGAGGCCAAACGTTCGTGCTGTACTGCCTGTGCTGCTGGGCAGCTGAGAGGGACTACCTGAGAATTTGGATTCAAATGGACTTTTAGGTATGAAACCCAGGAGAGACTGCAATGATGGTGACACCGTTGCAAAGCTGCTTGTGTGCTGAAGAGGCCCAGCACCAGCTTTCCCTGCTGGTCCCTGTACTGTGGGAGCAGATGCCACTGTTCATTCTGTGATGACTCTCTGGCTGAGTAGCAGAATGCAGGCTCTGGACTGATTCCATTCAAATGCTTTTCCTGTTTGAAAGTTAGCAGTGAAAGCAATGATGGAGGCACCAATGCAAAGATGATTTTGTGCTGTACAGGCCCAGCACCAGCTTTCCCTCCTGGCTCTTCTGCTGTGGGAGCAGAGGCGAATCGTTCGTGCTGTACTCACTCTGCTTCTGGGCAGCTGAGAGAGACCACCTGAGAATTTGGATTCAAATGGACTTTTAGGTATGAAACCGAGGAGAGACTGCAATGATGGCGACACCGTTTCAAAGCTGACTGTGTGCTGAAGAGGCTCAGAACCAGGTTTCCCTGATGGTCCTTCTGCTGTGGGAGCAGATGCCACTGTTCATTCTGTGCTGACTGTGTTTCTGCACAGCAGAGAGCAGGTTCTGGACTGATTCCATTCAAATGCTTTTCCTGTTTGAAAGTGAGCAGTGAAAGCAATGATGGAGGCAGCGACGCAGAGGTTATTGTGTGCTGAACAGGTCCAGCACCAGCTTTCAATCCTGGCTCTTCTGCTGTGGGAGAAGAGGCCAAACGTTCGTGCTGTACTCACTGTGCTGCTGGGCAGCTGAGAGACACCACCTGAGAATTTGGATTCAAATGGACTTTTAGGTATGAAACCGAGGGAGACTGCAATGATGGTGACAGCGTTTCAATGCTGACTGTGTCCTGAAGATGCCCAGCACCAGCTTTCCCTGCTGGGGCTTCTGCTGTGGGAGCAGATGCCCCTGTTCATTCTGTTCTAACTGTGTTGCTGCGCAGCAGAGAGCAGGCTCTGGACTGATTCCATTCAAATGCTTTTGCTGTATGAAAGTGAGCAGTGAAAGCAACGATGGATGCACCAATGTAAAGGTGATTGTGTGCTGAACAGGTCCAGCACCAGCTTTCAATCCTTGCTCTTCTGCTGTGGGAGCAGAGGCCAAACGTTCGTGCTGTACTCACTGTGCTGCTGGGCAGCTGAGAGAGACCACCTGAGAATTTGGATTCAGATGGACTTTTAGGTATGAAACCGAGGAGAGACTGCAATGATGGTGACCCCGTTGCAAAGCTGCTTGTGTGCTGAAGAGGCCCAGCACTAGCTTTCTTTGCTGGTCCTTCTGCCGTGGGAGCAGATGCCACTGTTCATTCTGTGCAGTGTTGCTGCCAGCAGAGAGCAGGCTCTGGACTGATTCCATTCAAATGCTTTTCCTGTATGAATGTGAGCAGTGAAAGCAACGATGGAGGCACCAATGTAAAGGTGATTGTGTGCTGAACAGGTCCAGCACCAGCTTTCAATCCTGGCTCTTCTGCTGTGGGAGCAGAGGCCAAACGTTCATGCTGTACTCACTGTGCTGCTGGGCAGCTGAGACCACCTGAGAATTTGGATTCAAATGGACTTCTAGGTATGAAACCGAGGAGAGACTGCAATGATGGTGACCCCGTTGCAAAGCTGCTTGTGTGCTGAAGAAGCAGAGCACTAGCTTTCCCTGCTGGTCCTTCTGCCGTGTGAGCAGATGCCACTGTTCATTCTGTGCTGACTGTGTTGCTGCGCAGCAGAGAGCAGCCTCTGCACTGATTCCATTCAAATGCTTTTCCTATATGAAAGTGAGCAGTGAAAGCAACGATGGATGCACCAATGTAAAGGTGATTGTGTGCTGAACAGGTCCAGCACCAGCTTTCAATCCTGGCTCTTCTGCTGGGGAGCAGAGGCCAAACGTTCGTGCTGAACTCACTGTGCTGCTGGGCAGCTGAGAGACACCACCTGAGAATTTGGATACAAATGGACTTTTAGGTATGAAACCGAGGAGAGACTGCAATGATGGTGAGCCCGTTGCAAAGCTGCTTGTGTGCTGAAGAGGCCCAGCACTAGCTTTCCCTGATGATCCTTCTCCCGTGTGAGCAGATGCCACTGTTCATTTTGTGCTGACTGTGTTGCTGCGCAGCAGAGAGCAGGCTCTGGACTGATTCCATTCAAGTGCTTTTCCTGTATGAGTGTTAGCAGTGAAAGCAATGATGGAGGCACCAATGTAAATGTGATTGTGTGCTGAACAGGTCCAGCACCAGCTTTCAATCTTTGCTCTTCTGCTGTGGAAGCAGATGCCAAACGTTCGTGCTGTACTCACTGTGCTGCTGGGCAGCTGAGACCACCTGAGAATTTGGATTCAAATGGACTTTTAGGTATGAAACCGAGGAGAGACTGCAATGATGGTGACCCCGTTGCAAAGCTGCTTGTGTGCTGAAGAAGCAGAGCACTAGCTTTCCCTGCTGCTCCTTCTGCCGTGTGAGCAGATGCCACTGTTCATTCTGTGCTGACTGTGTTGCTGCGCAGCAGAGAGCAGCCTCTGGACTGATTCCATTCAAATGCTATTCCTGTATGAAAGTGAGCAGTGAAAGCAACGATGGAGGCACCAATGTAAAGGTGATTGTGTGCTGAACAGGTCCAGCACCAGCTTTCAATCCTTGCTCTTCTGCTGTGGGAGCAGAGGCCAAACGTTCGTGCTGTACTCACTGTGCTGCTGGGCAGCTGAGAGACACCACCTGAGAATTTGGATTCAAATGGACTTTTAGGTATGAAACCAAGGAGAGACTGCAATGATGGTGACCCCGTTGCAAAGCTGCTTGTGTGCTGAAGAGGCCCAGCACTAGCTTTCCCTGATGATCCTTCTCCTGTGTTAGCAGATGCCACTGTTCATTCTGTGCTGACTGTGTTGCTGCGCAGCAGAGAGCAGGCTCTGGACTGATTCCATTCAAATGCTTTTCCTGTATGAAAGTCAGCAGTGAAAGCAGCGATGGAGGCACCAATGTAAAGGTGATTGTGTGCTGAACAGGTCCAGCACCAGCTTTCAATCCTGTCTCTTCTGCTGTGGGAGCAGAGGCCAAACGTTCGTGCTGTACACACTGTGCTTCTGGGCAGCTGAGAGACAAAACCTGAGAATTTGGATTCAAATGGACTTTTAGATATGAAACCGAGGAGAGACTGCAATGATGGTGACCCCGTTGCAAAGCTGCTTGTGTGCTGAAGAAGCAGAGCACTAGCTTTCCCTGCTGGTCCTTCAGCCGTGTGAGCAGATGCCACTGTGCATTCTGTGCTGTGTTGCTGCCAGCAGGGAGCAGGCTCTGGACTGATTCTATTCAAATGCTTTTCCTGTATGAGTATTAGCAGTGAAAGCAACGATGGAGGCACCAATGTAAAGGTGATTGTGTGCTGAACAGGTCCAGCACCAGCTTTCAATCCTTGCTCTTCTGCTGTGGGAGCAGATGCCAAACGTTCGTGCTGTACTCACTGTGCTGCTGGGCAGCTGAGAAAGACCACCTGAGAATTTGGATTCAAATGGACTTTTAGGTATGAACCCGAGTTGAGACTGCAATGATGGTGACCCCGTTGCAAAGCTGCTTGTGTGCTGAAGAGACACAGCACTAGCTTTCCCTGCTGGTCCTTCTTCCGTGCGAGCAGAATCCACTGTTCATTCTGTGCTGACTGTGTTGCTGCGCAGCAGAGAGCAGGCTCTGGACTGATTCCATTCAAATGCTTTTCCTGTATGAAAGTGAGCAGTGAAAGCAACGATGGAGGCACCAATGTAAAGGTGATTGTGTGCTGAACAGGTGCAGCACCAGCTTTCAATCCTTGCTCTTCTGCTGTGGGAGCAGATGCCAAACGTTCGTGCTGTACTCACTGTGCTGCTGAGCAGCTGAGAGACACCACCTGAGAATTTGGATTCAAATGGACTTTTAGGTATGAAACCGAGGAGAGACTGTAATAATGGTGACCCCGTTGCAAAGCTGCTTGTGTGCTGAAGAAGCCCAGCACTAGCTTTCCCTGCTGGTCCTTCTGCCGTGGGAGCAAATGCCACTGTTCATTCTGTGCTGACTGTGTTGCTGCGCAGCAGAGAGCAGGCTCTGGACTGATTCCATTCAAATGCTTTTCCTGTATGAAAGTGAGCAGTGAAAGCAACGATGGAGGCACCAATGTAAAGGTGATTGTGTGCTGAACAGGTCCAGCACCAGCTTTCAATCCTTGCTCTTCTGCTGTGGGAGCAGAGGCCAAACGTTCGTGCTGTACTCACTGTGCTGCTGGGCAGCTGAGAGGGACCACCTGAGAATTTGGATTCAAATGGACTTTTAGGTATGAAACCGAGGAGAGACTGCAATGATGGGGACCCAGTTGCAAAGCTGCTTGTGTGCTGAAGAGGCCCAGCACTAGCTTTCCCTGATGATCCTTCTCCCGTGGGAGCAGATGCCACTGTTCATTCTGTGCTGACTGTGTTCCTGCGCAGCAGATAGCAGCCTCTGGACTGATTCCATTCAAATGCTTTTCCTATATGAAAGTGAGCAGTGAAAGCAACGATGGATGCACCAATATAAAGGTGATTGTGTGCTGAACAGGTCCAGCACCAGCTTTCAATCCTGGCTCTTCTGCTGTGGGAGCAGAGGCCAAACGTTCGTGCTGAACTCACTGTGCTGCTGGGCAGCTGAGAGTGACCACCTGAGAATCTGGATTCAAATGGACTTTTAGGTATGAAACAGAGGAGAGACTGCAATGATGGTGACCCCGTTGCAAAGCTGCTTGTGTGCTGAAGAGACACAGCCCAAGCTTTCCCTGATGATCCTTCTCCCGTGTGAGCAGATGCCACTGTTCATTTTGTGCTGACTGTGTTGCTGCGCAGCAGAGAGCAGGCTCTGGACTGATTCCATTCAAATGCTTTTCCTGTATGAAAGTGAGCAGTGAAAGCAACGACGAGGGCACCAATGTAAAGGTGATTGTGTGCTGAAGAGTTCCAGCACCAGCTTTCAATCCTGGCTCTTCTGCTGTGGGAGTAGAGGCCAAACGTTCGTGCTGTACTCACTGTGGCGCTGGGCAGCTGAGCGACGCCAGCTGAGAATTCGGATTCAAATGGACTTTTAGGTATGAAACCGAGGAGAGACTGCAATGATGGTGACCCCGTTGCAAAGCTGCTTGTGTGATGAAGAGGCCCAGCACTAGCTTTCCATGATGATCCTTCTGCCGTGTGAGCAGATGCCACTGTTCATTCTGTGCTGACTGTGTTGCTGCGCAGCAGAGAGCAGGCTCTGGACTGATTCCATTCAAATGCTTTTCCTGTATGAAAGTGAGCAGTGAAAGCAACGATGGAGGCACCAATGTAAAGGTGATTGTGTGCTGAAGAGTTCCAGCACCAGCTTTCAATCCTGGCTCTTCTGCTGTGGGAGTAGAGGCCAAACGTTCGTGCTGTACTAACTGTGCTGCTGGGCAGCTGAGAGAAACAACCTGAGAATTTGGATTCAAATGGACTTTTAGGTATGAAACCGAGGAGAGACTGCAATGATGGTGACCCCGTTGCAAAGCTGCTTGTGTGCTGAAGAAGCCCAGCATTAGCTTTCCCTGTTGGTCCTTCTGCCGTGGGAGCAGATGCCACTGTACATTCTGTGCTGACTGTGTTGCTGCGCAGCAGAGAGCAGGCTCTGGACTGATTCCATTCAAATGCTTTTCCTGTATGAGAGTTAGCAGTGAAAGCAACGATGGAGGCACCAATGTAAAGGTGATTGTGTGCTGAACAGGTCCAGCACCAGCTTTCAATCCTGGCTCTTCTGCTGTGGGAGCAGATGCCAAACGTTCGTGCTGTACTCACTGTGCTGCTGGGCAGCTGAGACCACCTGAGAATTTGGATTCAAATGGACTTTTAGGTATGAAGCCGAGGAGAGACTGCAATGATGGTGACCCCGTTGCAAAGCTGCTTGTGTGCTGAAGAGACACAGCACTAGGTTTCCCTGATGATCCTTCTCCCGTGTGAGCAGATGCCACTGTTCATTCTGTGCTGACTGTGTTGCTGCGCAGCAGAGAGCAGGCTCTGGACTGATTCCATTCAAATGCTTTTCCTGTATGAAAGTGAGCAGTGAAAGGAACGATGGATGCACCAATACATCCTGTACAGCTGCCCAGCACCAAAGTGAGTAAAGCACGAACGTTTGGCCTCTGCTCACACAAAAGAGCCAGGATTGAAAGCTTTTGCTGGACCTGTTCAGCACACAATCACCTTTACATTGGTGTCTCCATCGCAGATTTCACTGCTCACTTTCATACAGGAAAAGCATTTGAATGGAATCAGTCCAGAGCCTGCTCTCTGCTGCGCAGCAACACAGTCAGCACAGAATGAACAGTGGCATCTGCTCACACGGCAGAAGGACCAGCAGGGAAAGCTAGTGCTGGGCCTCTTCAGCACACAAGCAGCTTTGCAACGGGGTCACCATCATTGCAGTCTCTCCTCGGTTTCATACCTAAAAGTCCATTTGAATCCGAATTCTCAGGTGGTGTCGCTCAGCTGCCCAGCAGCACAGTGAGTACAGCACGAACATTTGGACTCTGTTCCCATAGCAGAATAGCCAGGATTGAAAGCTGGTGCTGGACCTGTTCAGCACACAATCACCTTTACATTGATGCCTCCATCGTTGCTTTCACTGCTCACTTTCATACAGGAAAAGCATTTGAATAGAATCAGTCCAGAGCCTGCTCTCTGCTGCGCAGCAACACAGTCAGCACAGAATGAACACTGGCATCTGCTCACACGGCAGAAGGACCAGCAGGGAAATCTAGTGCTGTGTCTCTTCAGCACACAAGCAGCTTTGCAGCGGGGTCACCATCATTGCAGTCTCTCCTCGGTTTCATACCTAAAAGTCCATTTGAATCCAAATTCTCAGGTGGTCTCAGCTGCCAAGCAGCACAGTGAGTACAGCACGAACGTTTGGCATCTGCTCCCACAGCAGAAGAGCCAGGATTGAAAGCTGGTGCTGGACCTGTTCAGCACACAATCCCCTTTACATTAATGCCTCCATCGTTGCTTTCACTGCTCATACTCATACAGGAAAAGCATTTGAATAGAATCAGTCCAGAGCCTGCTCCCTGCTGGCAGCAACACAGCACAGAATGAACAGTGGCATCTGCTCACACGGCAGAAGGACCAGCAGGGAAAGCTAGTGCTGTGTCTCTTCAGCACACAAGCAGCTTTGCAACGGGCTCACCATCATTGCAGTCTCTCCTCGGTTTCATACCTAAAAGTCCATTTCAATCCAAATTCTCAGGTGGTCTCAGCTGCTCAGCAGCAGAGTGAGTACAGCACGAACGTTTGGCCTCTGCTCCCACAGCAGAAGAGCCAGGATTGAAAGCTGGTGCTGGACCTGTTCAGCACACAATCACCTTTACATTGGTGCATCCGTCGTTGCTTTCACTGCTCACTTTCATACAGGAAAAGCATTTGAATGGAATCAGTCCAGAGCCTGCTCTCTGCTGCGCAGCAACACAGTCAGCACAGAATGAACAGTGGCATCTGCTCCCACGGCAGAAGGACCAGCAGGGAAAGCTAGGGCTGGGCCTCTTCCGCACACAAGCAGCTTTGCAACGGGGTCACCATCATTGCAGTCTCTCCTCGGTTTCATACCTAAAAGTCCATTTGAATCCAAATTCTCAGGTGGTGTCTCCCTGCTGCCCAGCAGCACAGTGAGTACAGCACGAACGTTTGGCCTCTGCTCCCACAGCAGAAGAGCCAGGATTGAAAGCTGGTGCTGGACCTGTTCAGCACACAATCCCCTTTACATTGGTGCATCCATCGTTGCTTTCACTGCTCACTTTCATACAGGAAAAGCATTTGAATGGAATCAGTCCAGAGCCTGCTCCCTGCTGGCAGCAACACAGCACAGAATGAACAGTGGCATCTGCTCACACTGCAGAAGGACCAGCAGGGAAAGCTAGTGCTGTGTCTCTTCAGCACACAAGCAGCTTTGCAACGGGGTCACCATCATTGCAGTCTCTCCTCGGTTTCATACCTAAAAGTCCATTTGAATCCAAATTCTCAGGTAGTCTCTCTCAGCTGCCCAGCAGCACAGTTAGTACAGCACGAACGTTTGGCCTCTGCTCCCGCAGCAGATGAGCCAGGATTGAAAGCTGGTGCTGGATCTGTCCAGCACAAAATCCCCTTTACATTGATGCATCCATCGTTGCTTTCACTGCTCACATTCATTCAGGAAAAGCATTTGAATGGAATCAGTCCAGAGCCTGCTCTCTGCTGCGCAGCAACACAGTCAGCACAGAATGAACAGTGGCATCTGCTCACACGGCAGAAGGACCAGCAGGGAAAGCTAGTGCTCTGCTTCTTCAGCACACAAGCAGCTTTACAACGGGGTCACCATCACTGCAGTCTCTCCTCGGTTTCATACCTAAAAGTCCATTTGAATCCAAGTTCTCAGGTGGTCTCAGCTGCCCAGCAGCACAGTGAGTACAGCACGAACGTTTGGCATCTGCTCCCACAGCAGAAGAGCAAGGATTGAAAGCTGGTGCTGGACCTGTTCAGCACACAATCACCTTTACATTGGTGCCTCCATCGTTGCTTTCACTGCTAACACTCATACAGGAAAAGCATTTGAATAGAATCAGTCCAGAGCCAGCTCCCTGCTGGCAGCAACACAGTCAGCACAGAATGAACAGTGGCATCTGCTCCCACGGCAGAAGGACCAGCAGGGAAATCTAGTGCTGTGTCTCTTCAGCACACAAGCAGCTTTGCAGCGGGGTCACCATCATTGCAGTCTCTCCTCGGTTTCATACCTAAAAGTCCATTTGAATCCAAATTCTCAGGTGGTCCCTCTCAGCTGCCCAGCAGCACAGTCAGTACAGCACGAACGTTTGGCCTCTGCTCCCACAGCAGAAGAGCCAGGATTGAAAGCTGGTGCTGGACCTGTTCAGCACACAATCCCCTTTACATTGGTGCCTCCATCGTTGCTTTCACTGCTCACTTTCATACAGGAAAAGCATTTGAATGGAATCAGTGCAGAGCCTGCTCTCTGCTGCGCAGCAACACAGTCAGCACAGAATGAACAGTGGCATCTGCTCACACGGCAGAAGGACCAGCAGGGAAAGCTAGTGCTGGGCCTCTTCAGCACACAAGCAGATTTGCAACGGTGTCACCATCATTGCAGTCTCTCCTCGGTTTCAGACCTAAAAGTCCATTTGAATCCAAATTCTCAGGTGGTGTCGCTCAGCTGCCCAGCAGCACAGTGAGTACAGCACGAACGTTTGGCCTCTGCTCCCACAGCAGAAGAGCAAGGATTGAAAGCTGGTGCTAGACCTGTTCAGCACACAATCCCCTTTACATTGGTGCCTCCATCGTTGCTTTCACTGCTCACTTTCATACAGGAAAAGCATTTGAATGGAATCAGTCCAGAGCCTGCTCCCTGCTGGCAGCAACACAGCACAGAATGAACAGTGGCATCTGCTCACACGGCAGAAGGACCAGCAGGGAAAGCTAGTGCTGGGCCTCTTCAGCACACAAGCAGCTTTGCAACGGGGTCACCATCATTGCAGTCTCTCCTCGGTTTCATACCTAAAAGTCCATTTGAATCCAAATTCTCAGGTGGTGTCTCTCTGCTGCCCAGCAGCACAGTGAGTACAGCACGAACGTTTGGCATCTGCTCCCACAGCAGAAGAGCAAGGATTGAAAGCTGGTGCTGGACCTGTTCAGCACACAATCCCCTTTACATTGGTGCCTCCATCGTTGCTTTCACTGCTCACTTTCATACAGGAAAAGCATTTGAATGGAATCAGACCAGAGCCTGCTCTCTGCTGCGCAGCAACACACTCAGCACAGAATGAACAGTGGCATCTGCTCACACGGCAGAAGGAGCAGCAGGGAACGCTAGTGCTCTGCTTCTTCAGCACACAAGCAGCTTTGCAACGGGGTCACCATCATTGCAGTCTCTCCTCGGGTTCATACCTAAAAGTCCATTTGAATCCAAATTCTCAGGTGGTGTCTCTCAGCTGCCCAGCAGCATAGTGAGTACAGCACGAACGTTTGGCATCTGCTCCCACAGCAAAAGAGCAAGGATTGAAAGCTGGTGCTGGACCTGTTCAGCACACAATCACCTTTACATTGATGCATCCATCGTTGCTTTCACTGCTCACTTTCATACAGGAAAAGCATTTGAATTGAATCAGTCCAGAGGCTGCTCTCTGCTGCGCAGCAACACAGTCAGCACAGAATGAACAGTGGCATCTGCTCACACGGGAGAAGGATCATCAGGGAAAGCTAGTGCTGGGACTCTTCAGCACACAAGCAGCTTTGCAACGGGGTCACCATCATTGCAGTCTCTCCTCGGTTTCATACCTAAAAGTCCATTTGAATCCAAATTCTCAGGTGGTCTCAGCTGCCCAGCAGCACAGTGAGTACAGCACGAACGTTTGGCATCTGCTCCCACAGCAGAAGAGCAAGGATTGAAAGCTGGTGCTGGACCTGTTCAGCACACAATCACCTTTACATTGGTGCCTCCATCGTTGCTTTCACTGCTAACACTCATACAGGAAAAGCATTTGAATAGAATCAGTCCAGAGCCTGCTCCCTGCTGGCAGCAACACAGCACAGAATGAACAGTGGCATCTGCTCACACGGCAGAAGGACCAGCAGGGAAAGCTAGGGCTGGGTCTCTTCAGCACACAAGCAGCTTTGCAACGGGGTCACCATCATTGCAGTCTCTCCTCGCTTTCATACCTAAAAGTCCATTTGAATCCAAATTCTCAGGTGGTGTCTCTCAGCTGCCCAGCAGCACAGTTAGTACAGCACGAACGTTTGGCCTCTGCTCCCACAGCAGAAGAGCCAGCATTGAAAGCTGGTGCTGGACCTGTTCAGCACACAATCCCCTTTACATTGGTGCATCCATCGCTGCTTTCACTGCTCACTTTCATACAGGAAATGCATTTGAATGGAATCAGTCCAGAGCCTGCTCTCTGCTGCGCATCAACACAGTCAGCACAGAATGAACAGTGGCATCTGCTCACACGGCAGATGGATCATCAGGGAAAGCTAGTGCTGGGCCTCCAGCACACAAGCAGCTTTGCAACGGGGTCACCATCATTGCAGTCTCTCCTCGGTTTCATACCTAAAAGTCCATTTGAATCCAAATTCTCAGGTGGTCTCTCTCAGCTGCCCAGCAGCACAGTTAGTACAGCACGAACGTTTGGCCTCTGCTCCCACAGCAGAAGAGCAAGGATTGAAAGCTGGTGCTGGACCTGTTCAGCACACAATCACCTTTACATTGGTGCCTCCATTGTTGCTTTCACTGCTCACTTTCATACAGGAAAAGCATTTGAATGGAATCAGTCCAGAGCCTGCTCTCTGCTGCGCAGCAACACAGTCAGCACAGAAAGAACAGTGGCATCTGCTCACACGGGAGAAGGACCAGCAGGGAAAGCTAGGGCTGTGTCTCTTCAGCACACAAGCAGCTTTGCAACTGGGTCACCATCATTGCAGTCTCTCCTCGGTTTCATACCTAAAAGTCCATTTGAATCCAAATTCTCAGGTGGTCTCAGCTGCCCAGCAGCACAGTGAGTACAGCACGAACGTTTGGCATCTGCTCCCACAGCAGAAGAGCAAGGATTGAAAGCTGGTGCTGGACCTGTTCAGCACACAATCACCTTTACATTGGTGCCTCCATCGTTGCTTTCACTGCTAACACTCCTACAGGAGAAGCATTTGAATAGAATCAGTCCAGAGCCTGCTCCCTGCTGGCAGCAACACAGCACAGAATGAACAGTGGCATCTGCTCACACGGCAGAAGGACCAGCAGGGAAAGCTAGGGCTGTGTCTCTTAAGCACACAAGCAGCTTTGCAACGGGGTCACCATCATTGCAGTCTCTCCTCGCTTTCATACCTAAAAGTCCATTTGAATCCAAATTCTCAGGTGATGTCTCTCAGCTGCCCAGCAGCACAGTTAGTACAGCAAGAACGTTTGGCCTCTGCTCCCACAGCAGAAGAGCCAGGATTGAAAGCTGGTGCTGGACCTGTTCAGCACACAATCCCCTTTACATTGGTGCCTCCATCGTTGCTTTCACTGCTCACTTTCATACAGGAAAAGCATTTGAATGGAATCAGTCCAGAGCCTGCTCCCTGCTGGCAGCAACACAGCACAGAATGAACAGTGGCATCCGCTCACACGGCAGAAGGATTATCAGGGAAAGTTAGTGCTGGGCCTCTTCAGCACACAAGCAGCTTTGCAACGGGGTCACCATCATTGCAGTCTCTCCTCGGTTTCATACCTCAAAGTCCATTTGAATCCAAATTCTCAGGTGGTGTCTCTCAGCTGCCCAGCAGCACAGTGAGTACAGCACGAACGTTTGGCATCTGCTCCCACAGCAGAAGAGCAAGGATTGAAAGCTGGTGCTGGACCTGTTCAGCACGGAATCACCTTTACATTGGTGCCTCCATCGTTGCTTTCACTGCTCACTTTCATACAGGAAAAGCATTTGAATGGAATCAGTCCAGAGCCTGCTCTCTGCTGCGCAGCAACACAGTCAGCACAGAATGAACAGTGGCATCTGCTCACACGGGAGAAGGATCATCAGGGAAAGCTAGTCCTCTGCTTCTTCAGCACACAAGCAGCTTTGCAACGGGGTCACCATCATTGCAGTCTCTCCTCGGCTTCATACCTAAAAGTCCATTTGAATCCAAATTCTCAGGTGGTGTCTCTCAGCTGCCCAGCAGCACAGTGAGTACAGCACGAACGTTTGGCATCTGCTCCCACAGCAGAAGAGCCAGGATTGAAAGCTGGTGCTGGACCTGTTCAGCCAAAATCACCTTTACATTGGTGCCTCCATCGTTGCTTTCACTGCTAACACTCAAACAGGAAAAGCATTTGAATGGAATCAGTCCAGAGCCTGCTCCCTGCTGGCAGCAACACAGCACAGAATGAACAGTGGCATCTGGTCACACGGCAGAAGGACCAGCTGGGAAAGCTAGTGCTGGGACTCTTCAGCACACAGTCAGCTTTGCAACGGTGTCACCATCATTGCAGTCTCTCCTCGGTTTCATGCCTAAATGTCCATTTAAATCCAAATTCTCAGCTGCTCTCACTCAGCTGACCAGCAGCACAGTGAGTACAGCACTAACCCTAACCCTACCCCTACCCCTAACCCTAACCCTAACCCTAAACCTAACCATAACCCTAACCCTAACCCTAACCCCTAACCGAACCCTAACCCTAACCCTAACCCTAACCATAACACTAACCCTAACCCTAAACCTAACCATAACCCTAACCCTAACCCTAACCCCTAACCCAACCCTAACCCTAACCCTAACCCTAACACTAACCCTAAGCTTTCACCAGCTTTCCCTCCTGGCTCTTCGACTTTGGGAGCAGACGACAACCGTTCGTGCTCTACTCACTGTGCAGCTGGGCAGCCGAGAGCAAGCTCCGAAGAGGGTGCATTCAAATGGACCTTTAGGTATGAAAGCGAGGAGCGACAGCAATGATGGTGACACTGTTGCAAAGCTGACTGTGTGCTGAAGATGCCCAGCACATGCTTTCCCTCTTGGCTCTTCGGCTCTGGGGGCAGAAGCCAGACGTTCGTGCACTAATCGCACTGCCCCTGGGCAGCCGAGAACAAGCTTCGGAGAGGTTGCACTCAAATGGACTTTTAAGTATGAAACCGAGGAGCGACAGCAATGATGGTGACACCGTTGCAAATCTGACTGTGTGCTGAAGATGTCCAGCCATGCTTTCCCTCCGGGCTCTTTGGCTCTGGGAGCAGAGGCCAGACGTTCATGCTCTACTGACTGTGCTGCTGGGCAGCCAAGAGCAACGAGCAGAGAAGTTGGATTCAAATGAACTTCTGCGTATGAAAGTGAGGAGCGACAGCAATGATGGACGCACTGGGTCAAAGCTGACTGTGTGCAGAAGATTCAGAGCACCAGCTTTCCCTCCTGGCTCTTCGACTGTGGGAGCAGACGGCAACTGTTCGTGCTCTACTCACTGTGCAGCTGGGCAGCCGAGAGCAAGCTCCGAAGAGGGTGCACATTCAAATGGACCTTTAAGTATGAAAGTGAAAAGCGTCAGCAATGATGGAGGCACTGTTGCAAAGCTGACTGTGTGCTGAAGATGCCCAGCACATGCTTTCCCTCCTGGCTCCTCCACTGTGCTAGCAGACGGCAACTGTTCGTGCTCTACTCACTGTGCTGCTGGGCAGCCGAGAGCAAGCTCCGAAGAGGTGCATTCAAATGGACCTTTAGGTATGAAAGCGAGGAGCGACAGCAATGATGGTGACACCGTTGCAAAGCTGACTGTGTGCAGAAGATGCACAGCACATTCTTTCCCTCCTGGCTCTTCGTATCTGGGAGCAGAAGCCAGAAGTTCGTGCACTAATCGCTGTGCGACTGGGCAGCTGAGAAGCAGGTTTGGAGAGGTTGCATTCAAATGTACTTTTAGGTATGAAACCGAGGAGGGACAGCAATGATGGTGACACCGTTGCAAAGCTGACTGTGTGGTGAAGATGCCCCGCACATGCTTTCCCTCCTGGCTCTTCGACTGTGGGAGCAGACGGCAACCCTAACCCTAACCCTAACCCTAACCAAACCCTAACCCTAACCCCAACCCCTAACCCTAACCCTAACCCTAACCCTAACCCTAACCCCTAACCCTAACCCTAACCCTAACCCTAACCCTAACCCTAAACTTAACCATAAACCTAACCCTAACCCTAACCCCTAACCCTAACCCTAATCCTAACCCTAAACCTAAACCCTAACCATAAACCCTAACCCTAACCCTAACCCTAACCCTAAGCTTTCACCATCTTTCCCTCCTGGCTCTCCGATTGTGGGAGCAGACGGCAACTGTTCGTGCTCTACTCACTGTGCTGCTGGGCAGCCGAGAGCAGGCTCCGAAGAGGGTGCATTCAAATGGACCTTTAGGTATGACACCGAGGAGCGACAGCAATGATGGTGACACCGTTGCAAAGCTGACTGTGTGCTGAAGATGCCCAGCACATGCTTTCCTTCCTGTCTCTTCGGATCTGGGAGCAGAAGCCAGACGTTCGTGCACTAATCGTTCTGCCCCTGGGCAGCCAAGAACATGCTTCGGAGAGGTGGCACTCAAATGGACTTTTAAGTAGGAAACCGAGGAGCGACAGCAATGATGGTGACACCGTTGCAAAGCTGACTGTGTGCTGAAGATGCCCAGCACATGCTTTCCCTCCTGGCTCTTCGATTGTGGGAGCAGACGGCAACTGTTCGTGCTCTACTCACTGTGCCGCTGTGCAGCCGAGAGGAAGCTCCGAAGAGGGTGCATTCAAATGGACCTTTAGGTATGAAAGCGAGGAGCGACAGCAATGATGGTGACACCGTTGCAAAGCTGACTGTGTGCTGAAGATGCCCAGCACATGCTTTCC